>NW_028188305.1:0-166000 GCF_964204655.1 Triturus cristatus | reverse complement strand
GGGCGCCCGCAGAGACATCGAACAGGCGCTATGAGGGGTAGGCTCCCTCGGAATTGGAATATAACGCAGGGTGGGCACCTGCTCTTAAAACCTCAACAATAGGCGGCCATAAGCGGGGTGGGCACCCGCAATTGGAGGCAAAGATAAGCGGCACCAACGCGGGGTGGGCACCCGCCAATTCGGCATCCCGAGGGGAATCCCTACGTCGGGGATTCCCTCTTCTTCATGCAGCGCAGCGCTGCTAAGGCCCACAGGTTCCTCCTTCCTGGGGGGAAAGATAGCGCTTCCCAGGCGCTAGGGACAACAGAAAGTCCTGGAGGCATCAAGGGGGCAATGTAGGGCCCAGGGGCCAGCACACAGGGCCCTCCAGCAGGGAGGCAGCCCCCATGGCGGTCCCTCCTGGGCCCCACCAGCAGCAAGCCCGCCCCTGTCAGGATCCAAAGCAGAACCAGCAATAAAGCGCTCACCAGGCGCTAGAAGTACAGTCCTCCAATATCCAGGACATCCAGGGGCTGGGCAGGGCCCAGGGAGGCAAGCCTTCCCCTGGGCCCCAGCAGCAGCACGCCCCTGGTAGATTCAAGACAGAACAAGAACATTTTGTAAGGGGACACAGTCCCTTTTTATACACCAAATCCCTTTGTTCTGGGTTCAGGGTGAGGGGGAAAACCAGTCGCAGCTGGTTGGGGAGCACCCTTGATGTGCTCAGCCCCTCACTCTATTCACTGGCAGGGCTAGGGTCGTCAGTCGCACCACAGGGGGTGTAGCCAGCATTGTGTGGGGAAAACCCTGCCCTATTCAGGACCCGGGTGTACTCCTCCCCAGCCATCAGCATGCTAATCTCACACTCACCACTGGGGCAGACCCAACCAGACTCCTGGAGCCAGGCTCACCAGCCAGCTCCAGCCAATCACACGCCAGACGCACTGCACACAGAAGTGCCCACTTCTAGAAGTGGCACTTCCACACTAGGTACATGCACGCCGCACACATCATCGCGCAGCATTCACTCCCACGAGTCCGCACATACCAAACTCGGGCCTGCACACCCCACGCATCAGGAACTACCAGGGACACATACATTCCCCATGCATTCCTATGGGAGGGCAGGCCTATCTCACCACATGCACTCAGAGCACGCACGCACTTTACCCTGGGACACAGGGAAAGTGCGCCGAAACCAAGAAAATCACCACACCAAGTCACCAATAAAAGGCAAAAAGTTCAGGGGTGAACCCGCCAGAAGGGCCAAGTCCAACACAACCCCCTTCCAGCCAAAACGCAGGGCAGACCAATCACCACCGTGATGGACTTCCCTGCTTGGGGCGATAGAACACGGACGCAGGCCCGCACTGCAGGGACACTCTCCGGTTCTACGCCATTCTCAATCAACATGGTTCCATCTGAAAAAAAAACAACCGAAAAGAACTCAGGCCCAACTAGGCTACCCCACTGGTACTACCTAGTTGTCCACGGCCAGGACCAGGCCCTAGGCCACCCAGATACCACTGGTCCTTGCCAAACCCAGAGTGGGGGGTAGTAACCCCTGGCATACAAGCCATTCTCCACTCTCCCTCTCAGTGTAGTTCCCAACTACCACTGATCCTTCAACCTAGGGTCCGCACCCTCAGGCTGACCAGAGGTCACGGGCAAGAATGCCCCACCCTACCTCTACTTCTGGGGTTCCGCACCCTCCCAGGGAAGCACCCACCAGAACACAACTCTCCCACCAGTTCAGGACCTCTCTCCACCAACTGGTCTACCACCTGGGATCCAAGGGGTCAGAGGCGAGGACTCCCTCCCTCTGCACCCCCTTCCACTGTAGAGCAGGGTCTCTTCACTTAAGATGAGCCCCACCTGCCCTCAGGACTACATCCGCCCTTACGTCCAGATCCGGAAACACCGACTACTGGCTCCCTGTGAGAAGTTGGCCTGGTATATGATGCTCACTAGTTAAAGTGATCACCTTGTACCATGCCAAGCAACCCTTATGGTGTGGTTGTAAGTCAACCTTTTCGGACTAGCTGCCCTAGTGGTAGCGTAGGCTAAGCAGTCTTTGAGGCTAAACTCGTGAAGCGTGTTAAGCCAGCTGTTTTACCAAATGCAACCCCCTTTTATACCAATGAAAGGACACCACACAGATATATATTCGAAATATATATGTATTTATTTCTCAAAGTAACCCCTAGTCTCTTTATGAGCACAGGAGCACAAATCGTCAAACAAGATTATCACAGAATACACAGAAGTTGCACTTTATATGGATAGGCCCTGGTGGCCACTCGAACCATATACTAAAATAGTGGTATAAGTACCACGAACAGAAAAGGGAAAAGGCCTAGGGCCTCTAGAATCGCTGGGCCTACAAGGAGCTAACGTCAGTTAGTGACCAGGAGGTCCACGGGTGGCGTGTGCAGAGCAAATAGTCACACGCGTGCTCCCATAGGTTTCAATGGGTGCGTAAAAAGTACAAAGTTACTGCAAAGAGGATCGTCCGGATGGACTAGGAACTCAAGATTTGGAACACAGGCACTAGAGATGTAATACTACACTTGGGCACAGATGTGCCAGCTTTACCTCACCCACAGGAAGCGGGTGCATAGGCCTCGAAGTGCGTCGGGTTTCTTCTATCTGTTCCGTGGAGCCTGAAGACAAAGATGCTGCAGGCGGTCGGTCCGGGAGAGATGCAGTGGATCCAAGAGTGGATCGGAGATGTTGAAGACCTGTAAGCAGAGGGGACAGTGTTCACAGTCACTAGCCAGTGACCAGCGTGGCACCAGGTGGGTACCAAGCAATGTCGGGTGCAAACAGGGAGAAAGGTGTAGCTTGTCTCTGCAGCCACGTGGTCCCTGGAGGTCGACGACGTCCAGGAGTCGAGTCACGAGCTGTCCCACGCAGGCTCTCGCTGTCGGCGGTGTCGGCGACTTGATCGAAGCAAACAAGCCTTGGCAAAAGCAATTGTTGTAGGAAAAGGAAATAAGCTGATGGTTCTGACCAGCAAGGTCAGAAGGACTGCTCCTTTGGAGGGGAGCAAGGGCTAGTCTGGAGCAACCAGACCAGCGGTGTATTTCTTGAAGTTCGTCGCCAAGATGGCTACTAGCCAGCGGGCCAGCAACCGGTTAGGCGCGTCGAGTGGCAAAATGCAGAAGGGCCCCACGCAGATCGTGGAGATGCTGGAGGGCTCACCTTTGGTGCAGATGCTGCTCGGGTGTTGGGCTTCTCAGATCCCAAAGCACAACTTGGAGGGAGCCTCGGTTGTTGCACTTGTCAGCTTGTCGTAGTCGTTGCAAGATGGCCGGCTCCACGTGTCTCGGTGCCTCCACGGGTCTCCTCTTTTCAGGGACTGTGGATCGGGCGGTGAGAGGTCTGGAGGTCCAGGTCTTGTCAGTCTCTGGGCTCGGGCTCCGGCGGGAGGCGGCGGCAAAGCAGACGTTGATTCGCTGGATGGTGCTTGCGTTAGCAAGGTGGTCACTCCCTGACCACAGGGGAGATTGGCTTCAGTCCTCTGTGCAGCAGAGCGTCGAAGTTCCCGTCTTCTTCTTAGTTTTAAGTTGATTCCAGGATGTCTGAAGTCTTAGGACACAGCTCCTACCTTTAAGCGGATTCTAGGGGCCGGACTACCTGCTAGGTCCCTCCCTATGGGTGGTACCAGGAAGGGGGGTGGTTACACCCCCAATCCTTTGTCCAGCTCGCCCCAGGCCCGGGACTGGTGTGCCCCAGGACCGGTTTGAACTGAAATATGCACCGAGGCTCCTTGTGAGCCACAGGCATGTCTGGTTTCTTTCAAGCCCTACCTGACCAATACACAAAATCCTGTCTGGGGTGTTGCACGCACCTCCCCTGGCAGGAAACCCTTTGTCCACACCTCCCAAGCTGGAAGGACTCCCAGCAGCAGGAGGGCAGACTTGTGTCTGTGGTGGCAGCATCCATTTTGTGGAGCTGAGGCTATGTCTGATTTTACCCGGGTTTCAGGCACTGTACATGTCGTGTCCCTCTAGAAGGGTGGAATGCTAACCCCGTCGCCAGAATTGGCGAGGGGTTAGTATTCCAATTCGTATGACACCTTACTCGACATGTTTTGATAAAGCCAAACCAAAGATAGCATTTAACCGCGAGGTTCATAATGCACTTAAGAGTATATGGTATGACGATATCTGGAAACAGTAGAAGGAAGTTGTTCCGACCACTGCAGACAGGCTCAGCTCGTGCCAGAGCACCATCTCACATGGAACCACGCACTCTGCCTTCAGAATTGTTAAGGCCTGCCATAGGAGTGACTTATAGGTTACCAGGTGTCCCATTTAAGGTTAGGTATAGGTATACTACACCTAAGTAAGAGGTGATTACACCAACTTACCCCAGCTGAGTGATCAGCCAGTTGTGTCAAATTGTTAGGCCAAGCCTGGGGTGGCATAATACATGCTTCAGCCCCTGGCAGGCCTTGGGTACACCAATGCCCTGGGTACCTAGTGTACACTGGTACAGGGGCTGACAGGGTGATCCACTTCCAATTGGTTATGCACCTAGGGTGCATAGTTTTAATTTAGTAGAGAGAACAGCAGGCTGGGGGTCTGATTGGCAGGCCCACAGCCTCAATATGTCAAAAACCAGTGAAGCAAAAAGCAAAAATTTGGGGTGACCATAGGATAGCAGACCCTACTCTCCTACACAACCCCCCCCCAAACGCTGGGACATTAAACTAGCCTTGACCAGTCTCGTCTTCATGTCCTAAGTGGAAGTACCTGGAGAGACCATCTGCATTCCCATGGTCAGTACCTGGCCGGTGCTCCACTGTAAAGTCCATCCCCTGTAGGGAAATGGACCACCTAAGCAGTTTGGGGTTTTCACCCTTCATCTGATTTAGCCACAAGAGGGGCTTATGGTCGGTCTGAATCTTGAAGTGAGTGCCAAACAAGTATGGCCTCAGCTTCTTCAGGGCCCACACCACAGCAAAGGCCTCCCTCTCAATAGCTGACCAATTCTTCTCTCTGGGGGTCAACCTTCTGCTAATAAAAGCAATGGGTTGGTCCTGACCATCTACATTAAGTTGTGACAGCACAGCTCCCACACCCAACTCAGAAGCATCTGTTTGGACAATAAACTCTTTGGAGTAGTCAGGACTTTTCAGGATAGGTGCAGAGCACATGGCCTCCTTCAGGTCATCAAATGCCTTTTGACAGCTTACTGTCCACTGAACCTTTTTGGGCATCTTCTTGGATGTCAGATCATTAAGAGGAGTCACAATGGACCCATAGTTCTTAACAAACTTCCTGTAGTACCCAGTCAAGCCCAAGAAAGCTCGAACTTGAGTCTGGGTGGTTGGAGGGGACCAGTCCTTGATGGATTGTATCTTACTCTCCAGTGGTTGAACTTGGCCTCCACCTACAAGGTGGCCCAAATATACAACCTTACTCTGCCCTATCTGGCACTTAGTAGCCTTGATAGTGAGGCCTGCCCTTTGCAGAGCCTCAAGAGCCTTCTTCAGGTGGATCAGGTGATCCTCCCAGGTGGAGCTAAAGACAGCAATGTCATCCAGATATGCTGCGCAAAAGTCATCCAACCCAGTAAGGACTTGGTTCACCAGCCTTTGGAAGGTGGCAGGTGCATTCTTCAGACCAAAGGGCATCACCACAAACTGGTAGTGCCCACCTGGGGTTGAGAATGCTGTTTTGGCCTTAGACTCCTCAGCTAATCTGATTTGCCAATAGCCAGCTGTTAAGTCAAATGTGCTCAAAAACTTTGCAGAAGCTAGTTTGTCTATGAGCTCATCTGCCCTTGGAATAGGGTGTGCATCTGTCCTGGTGACAGCATTGAGTCCTCTGTAATCCACACAGAACCTCATCTCTCTCTTGCCATCTTTGGTGTGAGGTTTGGGGACCAGAACCACTGGGCTAGCCCAGGGGCTCTCTGAGGGTTCAATGACACCTAATTCCAGCATTTTATGTACCTCAGCCTTTATACAGTCCCTGACGTGGTCAGGTTGTCTGTAAAGCTTGTTCTTTACAGGCAGACTGTCACCAGTGTCCACCACATGGGTACACCAGTCAGTTTGACTAGGTATCAAGGAAAACATATGTGAAAATGATTGTAGAACCTGCCTACATTCAGTCTGCTGATGGGCAGTGAGGTTGCCTCCAAGGGTCACTCCTTCAACTGAGCCATCTTCAGGGTTCTGAGACAACAGGTCTGGGAGAGGGTCACTCTCTTCCTCCTGTCCCTCATCTGTAGCCATGAGCAAGCCCATGTCTGCCCTGTCAACATATGCTTTAAGCCTGTTAACATGGAGTACCCTGTGGGGACTCCTGGGAGTTCCTAGGTCGACCAAGTAGGTGACCTCTCCCTTCTTTTCCAGGATTGTATGGGGTCCAGACCATTTGTCTTGGAGTGCTGCTGGGGCCACTGGCTCCAACACCCATACCTTCTGTCCTGGCTGAAACTCAACCAAGACAGCCTTTTGGTCATGCCAAGCTTTCTGTAAGGCCTGGCTTGCCTCAAGGTTTTTGGATGCCTTCTCCATATACTCAGCCATCCTGGAGCGGAGACCAAGTACATAGTCCACTATGTCTAGCTTAGGCTTTTTGAGAGGTAACTCCCATCCTTCCTTCACCAAACACAGTGGGCCTCTCACAGGGTGCCCAAACAACAATTCAAAGGGGCTGTAGCCAACTCCTTTTTGTGGGACCTCTCTGTAAGCAAACAGAAGGCAGGGTAGAAGGATGTCCCATCTTCGCCTGAGCTTTTCAGGTAATCCTTTGATCATACCCTTTAGGGTCTTGTTGAATCTCTCAACAAGCCCATTGCATTGTGGGTGATAAGGGGTGGTGAACTTGTAGTTGACACCACATTCCTTCCACATAGCTGTCAAGTATCCTGACATAAAGTTGGTACCTCTGTCAGATACTACCTCCTTAGGAAACCCCACTCTGGAGAATACTCCCAGCAGGGCCCTGGCCACAACAGGAGCTGTAGTGGTCCTAAGGGGAATTGCCTCTGGATACCTGGTGGCATGATCCACTACCACCAGTATAAATCTGTGCCCAGATGCAGTGGGAGGATCCATGGGACCCACTATGTCTATTCCCACTCTTTCAAAGGGGACCCCCACCACAGGTAGTGGTATTAGGGGGGCCTTTGTTGTGCCACCTGATTTGCCACTGGCTTGGCAGGTAACACAGGAGCGACAAAACTCCTTTGTATCTTCATTCATGTGAGGCCAGTGAAAGTGAGGGACAAGTCTGTCCCAAGTCTTGTTCTGGCCTAAGTGTCCTGCTAAAGGAATATCATTGGCCAAGGTAAGAAGGAAGCCCCTAAATTGCAGAGGTATAACCAACCTCCTGGTTGCACCAGGCTTGGGGTCTCTAGCCTCTGAATAAAGGAGCCCTTCATCCCAATACACTTTATGGGTACCTTGAGCATTCCCAGCAGCCTCAGCAGCAGCCAGCTGTCTGAGGGGTTCAAGAGAGGGACAGGATAACTGAGCCTGCCTCAAGTCAGCCCTTGAAGGTCCCCCTGTCCCCAGAAACTCAACCTGATCAGGTTCAAGCTCTTCAGGGACAGTTCCTTCAGGGTCCTCTAGATCAGCTTCCTGGGAAGGCTGATCATCACTCTGAGGCAGGGGGGAAGGCACAGCCTTGACCCTCCTGTTCTTCTTCTTGGTAGGTGCTTGGTCCATTGTTCCAGGATCCAAGACCTGAGGTTCAGTGAGGCACTTTTTGGCCTGTGACCTGGTCACAGCAAGGACATGTGATGATATACCTAACATCTCTGCATGAGTCCTGTACTCCACTTCTGACCATAGAGAACTCTCTAGGACATTGCCCAACAAACATTCTACTGGGAGGTCTGCACTAACCACAACCCTTTTGAGGCCAGTTACCCCTCCCCATGAGAAGTTAACAACTGCCACACTGTGTGAAGTAGTGGCATTGCTGGCATTGGTCACCAGGTAGTTCTCACCTGGTATGTACTGTCCAGGGTCCACAAAGCCTGGTGTCACCATAGTGACACTGGCACATGTGTCCCTGTAGGCTTGAGCCACTTTTTCATTTATTAAAGGAGTCTGTCTGTACTTGCCCAGGTTACTGGGGCTCACAGTCAGGGACAAATCAATGTCCCCATCACAGATCAAGACTGCCTGTGTCAGGGTTCTGTCTAAGTCAGAATCTCCTTCAGTTCCCATAGTGATTCCCACTACACCCTTTGTCTGGGGACCAACACTGCTAACAGTAGTACTGGGAGCAGGTGCCTTAGGGGCAACAGTGTTGGGGGCTCCACCCTTTTTGCAATCACTAGTCCAGTGAGTTGTATTTTTGCAATGATCGCACCAGGGTTTCTTTTGACCTTCTTTCTTCTTTTTGGACTGTTGTTGGGACCCACCCTCCTTAGCAGTAGTTTGGGGCCCTGTTGAAGACTTCTGGTCTTTAGGTTTCTGATCTCCACCCTTTTGGTCTGTTTTCTTCTGATCACCCCCTTGGCCCTGGTTCTGGTTCTTTTGCTTAACCCTGGTTCTGACCCATTTGTCTGCCTTCTTTCCCAATTCTTGGGGAGAGGTCAGATCAGAGTCAACCAAGTGTTGATGCAGTTGCTGGTTTTGACAGTTATTTAAAATCTGTTCTCTCATCATCAAATTATACAATCCTGTAAAATCAGATACCTTACTTCCCAGCAACCAACCCTCCAAAGCCTTAGTGGCACATTCAACATATTCAGACCAGTCCTGAGTCTGTGTCTTTTGGGTGTCTCTGAACATTAACCTGTACTGTTCAGTGGTTAAGCCTAACCCATCTACCAGAACACTCTTCAGGACTCTGTAGTTTCTGACATCCTCTTCTCTAACAGTGAGGAGTCTGTCTCTGCCTCTTCCTTCAAAGGAGAGCCAGAGGATTGCTGCCCACTGGTCTTCAGGCACCTGCTGTACTTTGCAGGCTCTCTCAAGAGCAGTTATCCATTTGTGGATGTCATCCCCACTTTTGTAGGGGGGCACAACCTTAGACAGGTTCCTATTATCAAAGACCCTATCTTTGTCCTTAGGGACAATGCTGCCACCAGTGGGTATAGACCCACTCTCTCTAGGTTGCCTAGCCTTGTTCAGTTTTTCTTCCATCAGGGCTACTTCTAGCTCCTGCTTCCTGATCCTCAGCTGGGCTTCCTGCATTCTGGCCTCATGTTCCCTCCTCTGAGGGGTGGTCATCCTTTTCCTGGAGTGACCTTGAGAGCCTCTAGAGCCATGAGAAGCATTGGAGTCACCTGAGCGATTCCTTTGCCTCCCAAGCCCTGTGTTAAGTCCACTGGGGAGATCCAATGGGGTAAACCCACTGTCAATCCCCAATAGCCTTAGTTTAGCTGGGCCAAGTATAACACTTGGCACTGGGCTAGTTCTCCCTTCATCATCACTACTTTCTGTATCCTCACCACTTTCCTCCCCTGTAGTATGATTCTCATCTAAGGGATGGCTATTGGAACTGGGTACCTCTGTAGTATCTTCAGAAGGGGGGCCTCCTGTTCCTGACCCTAAGGGGGCTAACTGGGAAGCTTTCCTGAGTTCTCTCTGATTCTCATCATTTTGTAAGAGTTCTCTGAGCTCAGCAGAGGTAGGGTTCTTGGGCTGTTTAAGGCCTCCAAGAGTTGCCAAATGCCTGAGCTCATTCTGGTTAAGGGTAGCAAAGCTGGATGGTGCCCTCTGGGGGTCACTCTCAACAGAGATGGGTACAGTGGACCCCTCTGCCCCGGCCATTGCTCTTAAGTGTGGGTGGATGTGTTGCAATCTACCTACACTTGGGTTTACCTACTAAACCTATCTAGTAGTTGTAGTCAGGGTGTGCTACTCCCTTTGCTCTACAACAACTAAGTTCAGTAGAACTTATGTATATCTAATCTTGTTTTATATGTACCTACAGGTACCTATGTGATCTTTCAATTGGTAACCAAGAGATTACAATGGTAAAACACAGCAAGCTCAAATCCAACCGCTGCTCACCAATGTGAGAAGTTGGCCTGGTATATGATGCTCACTAGTTAAAGTGATCACCTTGTACCATGCCAAGCAACCCTTATGGTGTGGTTGTAAGTCAACCTTTTCGGACTAGCTGCCCTAGTGGTAGCGTAGGCTAAGCAGTCTTTGAGGCTAAACTCGTGAAGCGTGTTAAGCCAGCTGTTTTACCAAATGCAACCCCCTTTTATACCAATGAAAGGACACCACACAGATATATATTCGAAATATATATGTATTTATTTCTCAAAGTAACCCCTAGTCTCTTTATGAGCACAGGAGCACAAATCGTCAAACAAGATTATCACAGAATACACAGAAGTTGCACTTTATATGGATAGGCCCTGGTGGCCACTCGAACCATATACTAAAATAGTGGTATAAGTACCACGAACAGAAAAGGGAAAAGGCCTAGGGCCTCTAGAATCGCTGGGCCTACAAGGAGCTAACGTCAGTTAGTGACCAGGAGGTCCACGGGTGGCGTGTGCAGAGCAAATAGTCACACGCGTGCTCCCATAGGTTTCAATGGGTGCGTAAAAAGTACAAAGTTACTGCAAAGAGGATCTTCCGGATGGACTAGGAACTCAAGATTTGGAACACAGGCACTAGAGATGTAATACTACACTTGGGCACAGATGTGCCAGCTTTACCTCACCCACAGGAAGCGGGTGCATAGGCCTCGAAGTGCGTCGGGTTTCTTCTATCTGTTCCGTGGAGCCTGAAGACAAAGATGCTGCAGGCGGTCGGTCCGGGAGAGATGCAGTGGATCCAAGAGTGGATCGGAGATGTTGAAGACCTGTAAGCAGAGGGGACAGTGTTCACAGTCACTAGCCAGTGACCAGCGTGGCACCAGGTGGGTACCAAGCAATGTCGGGTGCAAACAGGGAGAAAGGTGTAGCTTGTCTCTGCAGCCACGTGGTCCCTGGAGGTCGACGACGTCCAGGAGTCGAGTCACGAGCTGTCCCACGCAGGCTCTCGCTGTCGGCGGTGTCGGCGACTTGATCGAAGCAAACAAGCCTTGGCAAAAGCAATTGTTGTAGGAAAAGGAAATAAGCTGATGGTTCTGACCAGCAAGGTCAGAAGGACTGCTCCTTTGGAGGGGAGCAAGGGCTAGTCTGGAGCAACCAGACCAGCGGTGTATTTCTTGAAGTTCGTCGCCAAGATGGCTACTAGCCAGCGGGCCAGCAACCGGTTAGGCGCGTCGAGTGGCAAAATGCAGAAGGGCCCCACGCAGATCGTGGAGATGCTGGAGGGCTCACCTTTGGTGCAGATGCTGCTCGGGTGTTGGGCTTCTCAGATCCCAAAGCACAACTTGGAGGGAGCCTCGGTTGTTGCACTTGTCAGCTTGTCGTAGTCGTTCCAAGATGGCCGGCTCCACGTGTCTCGGTGCCTCCACGGGTCTCCTCTTTTCAGGGACTGTGGATCGGGCGGTGAGAGGTCTGGAGGTCCAGGTCTTGTCAGTCTCTGGGCTCGGGCTCCGGCGGGAGGCGGCGGCAAAGCAGACGTTGATTCGCTGGATGGTGCTTGCGTTAGCAAGGTGGTCACTCCCTGACCACAGGGGAGATTGGCTTCAGTCCTCTGTGCAGCAGAGCGTCGAAGTTCCCGTCTTCTTCTTAGTTTTAAGTTGATTCCAGGATGTCTGAAGTCTTAGGACACAGCTCCTACCTTTAAGCGGATTCTAGGGGCCGGACTACCTGCTAGGTCCCTCCCTATGGGTGGTACCAGGAAGGGGGGTGGTTACACCCCCAATCCTTTGTCCAGCTCGCCCCAGGCCCGGGACTGGTGTGCCCCAGGACCGGTTTGAACTGAAATATGCACCGAGGCTCCTTGTGAGCCACAGGCATGTCTGGTTTCTTTCAAGCCCTACCTGACCAATACACAAAATCCTGTCTGGGGTGGTGCACGCACCTCCCCTGGCAGGAAACCCTTTGCCACACCTCCCAAGCTGGAAGGACTCCCAGCAGCAGGAGGGCAGACTTGTGTCTGTGGTGGCAGCATCCATTTTGTGGAGCTGAGGCTATGTCTGATTTTACCCGGGTTTCAGGCACTGTACATGTCGTGTCCCTCTAGAAGGGTGGAATGCTAACCCCGTCGCCAGAATTGGCGAGGGGTTAGTATTCCAATTCGTATGACACCTTACTCGACATGTTTTGATAAAGCCAAACCAAAGATAGCATTTAACCGCGAGGTTCATAATGCACTTAAGAGTATATGGTATGACGATATCTGGAAACAGTAGAAGGAAGTTGTTCCGACCACTGCAGACAGGCTCAGCTCGTGCCAGAGCACCATCTCACATGGAACCACGCACTCTGCCTTCAGGATTGTTAAGGCCTGCCATAGGAGTGACTTATAGGTTACCAGGTGTCCCATTTAAGGTTAGGTATAGGTATACTACACCTAAGTAAGAGGTGATTACACCAACTTACCCCAGCTGAGTGATCAGCCAGTTGTGTCAAATTGTTAGGCCAAGCCTGGGGTGGCATAATACATGCTTCAGCCCCTGGCAGGCCTTGGGTACACCAATGCCCTGGGTACCTAGTGTACACTGGTACAGGGGCTGACAGGGTGATCCACTTCCAATTGGTTATGCACCTAGGGTGCATAGTTTTAATTTAGTAGAGAGAACAGCAGGCTGGGGGTCTGATTGGCAGGCCCACAGCCTCAATATGTCAAAAACCAGTGAAGCAAAAAGCAAAAATTTGGGGTGACCATAGGATAGCAGACCCTACTCTCCTACACTCCCCAACCGAGGGACGTACCCTTTGGTCAGATGCCTGGCGAACCAGGACTTAACGAGGGTGACACATAACTAATGGGTCGTGTGACAGTCTGCCTGGCGCTGATCTCACTACCTCCTGTCCATCTGACAGTGAGTGCAGACCCCCCAGGACAGAAGTGGCGACACCACGGTCACTCAGTGGCGACACAGCCCTCCCGGCTGGTCCCTGACCTACTGGTTCCCACTGGGGAATCCCTCCCCCTCTCACCCCTCCCTCTGGACTTCTGCACCCTCCCAACTGGAGCGGTACCGCCAGACACCAGGACTACTGGAGCTCTGATTACAGACGCTCCACGTCCTCTAGACACTGGGAGATCCTCCTCAAGTGACCTATTGGTACAGCCTAGGCCCCCGACCTGATGTTCCCTAAAGAAACCATCCAGGCCCTGACACTGGGTTTCGGGCACCTGGAGACACGCAGTCCCACCCACTCCTTCTCCGCAGAGACAGGCCGTGAGCCCCTACACCGAGACCTAGCTGGGCTACTCTGAACCTCTTCCACCACGCTGGGCTGGAAGACACCTCAGCCACTACTTTTGGAATCACTCCCCAATGCAAGCTCCCTATCCCAGAGAACTCACACCCAATCAACCAGCAAGCTCCTTATTTCAGAGAACTCACATCATTCATCCACATACACACACCCCCCAGACTAGTAAGACAGTTTCTACCGCCCCTGATTTCTCAACCTGACCACCACGTGACACAGGTACTATTACTCTGGGAACTGGGAATGGGACATTCACATTCATCCCGCGCATTACACATTCATCCCCAAACCCCTCCCAAGACTGGTAAGACAGTTTCTACCGCCCCTGATTTCTCAACCTGACCACCACGTGACACAGGTACCACTACCCCGGGAACTGGGAATGGGAATACATGCACTGGACACACATCTGCTGCCACCACTGGATCCCACCCTCTGGTGAATCCAGAAAACACAATGCACTAAGGGGGATGATCTACCCTCCCGAGCTAGGGACACCTAACTCACAGTGCACAAGAACACATTTCCAAAGAAATGACATTTAAAAGCAAACTTTAAAACAATAATCCCTATACCATGTGATTTGTCTAAATGCAGAGTTTTGTAGTGCGGCCAGTTGCTGCTGCGGTACAGCGCAAACGCAAGTCCAAATCCCACAGCTGATCACCAATGTTAGAAATGGGATTTCTGGTTGGCTAAGGCTTGCGCCAAAGTCAGGCAGAAACCACCACTCTAGTCAGGGCAAGGAAGTTACACGCCAAAGATAACCCCTGCTCACCCCCTTGGTAGCTTGGCACGAGCAGACAGGCTTATCCCTGAGGCGATGTGTAAAGCGTTTGCGCGCGCACCCAGCAACAACACCCAAGGCCCACCACAAAGGAAACTCCACACAAGGTATTCTATAAAA
This sequence comes from Triturus cristatus, assembly GCF_964204655.1. Taxonomy (NCBI): domain Eukaryota; kingdom Metazoa; phylum Chordata; class Amphibia; order Caudata; family Salamandridae; genus Triturus; species Triturus cristatus. The sequence goes on along the minus strand of NW_028188305.1, from coordinate 151,836 downwards.
ATAGCCTTTGTATTATACACAACACATTAGATAAAAACACACACTCTACAATGTGCCAACAGGCACGGGCAGAATTTACAAGGGATTATATGTACAGGGGACAGGGCCACATGGACCACTGTCAGGAATTAGCACTCTTAGAACATAACACAAATTACCAAGTGTACATGTAGAACATAACCAGTATCTACTGGCGCAATAATGACCTCAGCGTCATCACACTAGCATCAGGTATAAAACCTATCCTGCATCCATCACAGGGGCATAAATCACATTATGCAATTCTCATTGGTCTAACTCATTAGACCTAACCAACTAGGTATAACTATACTAGGGGCGCACATCGCACAGGGAAGTACATTCTCCCCACCCTCAACCTAAGCAGGTAAAACAACCTTCTAGGCAGAAATAACCACATTTAGAGGTATAAGACACAGGGTGCGCCAAACATACTATACACAGCACATTTCCTAGCACCAAAAGCATGAACACAGGGTGCGCAAAACATACTACACCGTACATTTCCTAGCACCACAATCGCATTAGAGTCCAGGTTGCGCCAGAACCTAAACGTAGCAGCTGCCCACTACTTGCTGGGCAGCTGGGGACAAGCACAGGGCCTAAACGCTGCAGCTGGCACTAAGTGCTGCGCAGCTGGGGGAAGGCAAATAAGCGGCAGGGGGCTCTCATTAGCCCTTCAGAACAAACTGAACAAACTGCGCCAATCCTTGGAGCCCTCTAGGCTCTAGAACAGTGTGCCAAACGTGGGAGCCATCTGGCTCTGGAAATCATGCCCCCTGGAGTACACTGGCTCCTGAAATAATGGTGCGCCAATATGCTGGAGCCCCCTTGGGCTCTATAAACAACTATGCCCCCTTTGGAGCCACGCAGGCTCCAGAAATCATTAGGCTCACGTTGGAGCCACGGGGCTCTTAAGAAGACACATACCCCCGATGGAGCGGCCCTCTGCCATGTGGGGCCGCTCAAGCAGTACTGATCTCACCTCCCCTCTTGGGACGCACGGGAGCTTGGGCCTCGATCCGGCAACCAGGGGGCCCCTCTACTCACCGGGATTCTTCTTGAGACGGACTTCTCGGGACACCGCCGGCGGGAGCAGCCGCACTCTTCTCGTGGTGCGGGCGGGGCTCCCTCTCAAACACGGGAGCCCTGCCCAGGCATCGGCGGCTTCTCCACTTCTGTAGCGGTCATGGCGGGGCTCTCTCACTTCATGAGAGCCCCGTCCTCTTGACGCGCCGGCCTTCTCCCGGGACAGGGATTTCTCCTCCAAGAAGTGGCAGTGCTAGCACTTCCGCTTCCGTCCCGCGGCCCCGCCCACAAGCAGGCGGGCCGCGGACTCGGCGGAGACTTCCCCAATAGAACGCGGGGTGAGCACCCGTATTCAACTAAAAGCCGTCGGCGGCATTTTCAGCGGGGGGGCGCCCGCAGAGACATCGAACAGGCGCTATGAGGGGTAGGCTCCCTCGGAATTGGAATATAACGCAGGGTGGGCACCTGCTCTTAAAACCTCAACAATAGGCGGCCATAAGCGGGGTGGGCACCCGCAATTGGAGGCAAAGATAAGCGGCACCAACGCGGGGTGGGCACCCGCCAATTCGGCATCCCGAGGGGAATCCCTACGTCGGGGATTCCCTCTTCTTCATGCAGCGCAGCGCTGCTAAGGCCCACAGGTTCCTCCTTCCTGGGGGGAAAGATAGCGCTTCCCAGGCGCTAGGGACAACAGAAAGTCCTGGAGGCATCAAGGGGGCAATGTAGGGCCCAGGGGCCAGCACACAGGGCCCTCCAGCAGGGAGGCAGCCCCCATGGCGGTCCCTCCTGGGCCCCACCAGCAGCAAGCCCCCTCCTGTCAGGATCCAAAGCAGAACCAGCAATAAAGCGCTCACCAGGCGCTAGAAGTACAGTCCTCCAATATCCAGGACATCCAGGGGCTGGGCAGGGCCCAGGGAGGCAAGCCTTCCCCTGGGCCCCAGCAGCAGCACGCCCCTGGTAGATTCAAGACAGAACAAGAACATTTTGTAAGGGGACACAGACCCTTTTTATACACCAAATCCCTTTGTTCTGGGTTCAGGGTGAGGGGGAAAACCAGTCGCAGCTGGTTGGGGAGCACCCTTGATGTGCTCAGCCCCTCACTCTATTCACTGGCAGGGCTAGGGTCGTCAGTCGCACCACAGGGGGTGTAGCCAGCATTGTGTGGGGAAAACCCTGCCCTATTCAGGACCCGGGTGTACTCCTCCCCAGCCATCAGCATGCTAATCTCACACTCACCACTGGGGCAGACCCAACCAGACTCCTGGAGCCAGGCTCACCAGCCAGCTCCAGCCAATCACACGCCAGACGCACTGCACACAGAAGTGCCCACTTCTAGAAGTGGCACTTCCACACTAGGTACATGCACGCCGCACACATCATCGCGCAGCATTCACTCCCACGAGTCCGCACATACCAAACTCGGGCCTGCACACCCCACGCATCAGGAACTACCAGGGACACATACATTCCCCATGCATTCCTATGGGAGGGCAGGCCTATCTCACCACATGCACTCAGAGCACGCACGCACTTTACCCTGGGACACAGGGAAAGTGCGCCGAAACCAAGAAAATCACCACACCAAGTCACCAATAAAAGGCAAAAAGTTCAGGGGTGAACCCGCCAGAAGGGCCAAGTCCAACAGGCGTGCAGCGTACTCGCCCCCCGCGCATAGGCGTGCAGCGTACTCGCCCCCCCGCGCGTAGGCGTGCAGCGTACTCGCCCCCCCGCGCGTAGGCGTGCAGCGTACCCCCCCCGCGCGTAGGCGTGCAGCATACTTCCCCCCTGCGCGTAGGCACGCAGCGTACCTCCCCCCGTGTAGGCACGCAGCGTACCTCCCCCCGCGTAGGCACGCAGCGTACCTCCCCCCCACGCGTAGGCACGCAGCGTACCTCCCCCCCACGCGTAGGCACGCAGCGTACCTCCCCCCCACGCGCAGGCACGCAGCGTACCCCCCCGCGTGCAGGCACGCAGCGTACCTCCCCCCCGGCACGTAGGTACGCAGCGTACCTCCCCCCCGCACGTAGGTACAAAGCATACCCACCACCCGCGCGTAGGCACGCAGCGTACCTCCCCCCGCGCATAGGCACGCAGTGTACTTCCCTTCCCTGTACGTAGGCACGCAGTGTACCTCCCCCTGCGCGTAGGCACGCAGCGTACCTCCCCCCCGCGCGTAGGCATGCAGCGTACCTCCCCCCCACGCGTAGGCATGCAGTGTACCTCCCCCCCCACGCAGGGATGCAGCGTACCTCCCCCCGGCGCGTAGGTACGCAGCGTATCTCGGGGGGGAGGGGGGAGGTATGCTGTTTGCCTGGGGGGGGGAGAGGGAGAGGGAGAGAAGGTACGCTGCGTGCCTACGCGCGTTGGGAAGGTACGCAGTGTACCCACCCCCGCGTGTAGGCACGCAGCGTATCCACCCCCCCGCGCGTAGGTACGCAGCGTACCCACCCCGCGTAGGTATGCAGCGTACCCACCCCACGTAGGTACGCAGCATACCCACCCCGCGCGTAGGTACGCAGCGTACCCACCCCGCGCGTAGGTACGCAGCGTACCCACCCCGCGCGTAGGTACGCAGCGTACCCACCCCGCGCGTAGGTACGCAGCGTACCCACCCCGCGCGTAGGTACGCAGCGTACCCACCCCGCGCGTAGGTACGCAGCGTACCCACCCCGCGCGTAGGTACGCAGCGTACCCACCCCGCGCGTAGGTACGCAGCGTACCTCCCCCCGCGCGTAGGCACGCAGCGTACCTCCCCCCGCGCGTAGGCACGCAGCGTACCTCCCCCCGCGCGTAGGCACGCAGCGTACCTCCCCCCCGCGCATAGGCACGCAGCGTACCCCCCGCGCGTAGGCACGCAGCGTACCTCCCCCCGCGCGTAGGCACGCAGCGTACCTCCCCCCGCGCGTAGGCACGCAGCGTACCTCCCCCCGCACGTAGGCACGCAGCGTACCTCCCCCCGCGCGTAGGCACGCAGCGTACCTCCCCCCGCGCGTAGGCACGCAGCGTACCTCCCCCCGCGCGTAGGCACGCAGCGTACCTCCCCCCGCGCGTAGGCACGCAGCGTACCTCCCCCCGCGCGTAGGCACGCAGCGTACCTCCCCCCGCGCGTAGGCACGCAGCGTACCTCCCCCCGCGCGTAGGCACGCAGCGTACCTCCCCCCCGCGCGTAGGCACGCAGCGTACCTCCCCCCGCGCGTAGGCACGCAGCGTACCTCCCCCCGCGCGTAGGCACGCAGCGTACCTCCCCCCGCGCGTAGGCACGCAGCGTACCTCCCCCCCGCGTAGGCGCGCAGCGTACCTGCCCCCCCGCGCATAGGTATGCAGCGTACCCTCCCCCCGCGCGTAGGCACGCAGCGTACCTGCCCCCCCGCGCGTAGGCGTGCAGCGTACCTCCCCCCGCGCGTAGGCACGCAGCGTACCTCCCTCCGCGCGTAGGCACGCAGCGTACCTCCCCCCCGCGCGTAGGCACGCAGCGTACCCCCCGCGCGTAGGCACGCAGCGTACCTCCCCCGCGCGTAGGCACGCAGCGTACCTCCCCCCGCGCGTAGGCACGCAGCGTACCTCCCCCCGCGCGTAGGCACGCAGCGTACCTCCCCCCGCGCGTAGGCACGCAGCGTACCTCCCCCCGCGCGTAGGCGCGCAGCGTACCTCCCCCCGCGCGTAGGCGCGCAGCGTACCTCCCCCCGCGCGTAGGCGCGCAGCGTACCTCCCCCCGCGCGTAGGCGCGCAGCGTACCTGCCCCCCCGCGCATAGGTATGCAGCGTACCCTCCCCCCGCGTAGGCACGCAGCGTACCTGCCCCCCCGCGCGTAGGCGTGCAGCGTACCCGCCCCCCGCGCGTAGGCGTGCAGCGTACCCGCCCCCCGCGCGTAGGCGTGCAGCGTACTCGCCCCCCGCGCGTAGGCGTGCAGCGTACCCGCCCCCGCGCGTAGGCGTGCAGCGTACTCGCCCCCCGCGCGTAGGCGTGCAGCGTACCCGCCCCCGCGCGTAGGCGTGCAGCGTACTCGCCCCCCCGCACGTAGGCGTGCAGCGTACTCGCCCCCCCCGCGCGTAGGCATGCAGCGTACTCGCCCCCCCCGTGCGTAGGCGTGCAGCGTACTCGCCCCCCCCGCGCGTAGGCGTGCAGCGTACTTCCCCCCTGCGCATAGGCACGCAGCGTACCTCCCCCCGTGTAGGCACGCAGCGTACCCCCCCCGCGTAGGCACGCAGCGTACCTCCCCCCCGCGTGTAGGCACGCAGCGTACCTCCCCCCCACGCGCAGGCACGCAGCGTACCCCCCCCGCATGCAGGCACGCAGCGTACCGCCCCCCGGCACGTAGGTACGCAGCGTACCTCCCCCCCGGTGCTTAGGTACGCAGCGTACCGCCCCCGCACGTAGGCACGCAGCGTACCTCTGGGGGGAGGTATGCTGCGTGCCGGAAGGGGGGGGAGAAGGTACCCACCCCCCGCATGTAGGCACGCAGCGGACCCACCCCCCCGCACGTAGGCATGCAGCGTACCCACCCCCCGCACGAAGGCACGCAGCATACCCACCCCCTGTGCATAGCGTACCCACCCCCGCGCGCAGCGGACCCACCCCCGCACGCAGCGTACCCAGCCCCGTGCATAGGCACGCAGCGTACCCACCCCTGCGCATAGGCACGCAGCGTACCCACCCCGCATGGGCACGCAGCGTACCCACCCCACGTAGGCATGCAGCATACCCACCCCGCATAGGCATGCAGCGTACCCACCCCGCGTAGGCACGCAGCGTACCCACCCCGCGTAGGTACACAGCATACCCACCCCGCGTAGATACGCAGCATACCTACCCCCGCGTGTAGGTATGCTGCGTTCCCACCCACCGGGCCCCCGCGCGTAGGCACGCAGCGTACCTCCCCCCACGTGTAGGCACGCAGCGTACCTCCCCCCGCGTGTAGGTATGCAGCGTACCCACGCGTAGGTATGCAGCATACCCGCGCGTAAGTACGCTGCATACCCACACGTAGGAACACACCCCCCCACGTGTAGGTACGCAGCGTACCCCCCTCTGCACGTAGGCATGCAGCGTACCCCCCTCCCTCTGCATGTAGGCACGCAGCGTACTCACCCCCGTGCATAGGTATGCAGCCTACCCACCCCTGCGCGTAGGTACGCAGCGTACCCACCCCCTGCTCGTAGGTACGCAGCGTACCCACCCTCTGCGCGTAGGTACGCAGCATACCCACCCCCCCGCGCGTAGGTACACAGCATACCCACCCCCCGCGCGAAAGTACAAAGCATACCAACCCCCCTGCATGTAGGCACGCAGCGTACCCACCCCCCCGCACGTAGGCACGCAGCGTACCCACCCCCTCCCGCACGTAGGCACGCAGCGTACCCACCCCCGCACCTAGGCACGCAGCGTACCCACCCCCCCGCACCTAGGCACGCAGCGTACCCACCCCCCCCGCGCGTAGGTACAAAGCATACCCACCCCCCGTGCGTAGGTACAAAGCGTACCCACCCCCCCGTGCATAGGTTCAAAGCGTACCCACCCCCCCGCGCGTAGGTACAAAGCGTACCCACCCCCCGCGCGTAGGTACGCAGCGTACCCACCCCTCGCACGTAGGTACGCAGCGTACCCACCCCCCCGCGCATAGGTACGCAGCGTACCCACCCCCCCGCGCATAGGTACGCAGCGTACCCACCCCCCCGCGCATCAGTACGCAGCGTACCCACCACCCGCGCGTAGGTACACAGCATACCCACCCCCCGCGCGTAGGTATGCTGCATTCCCACCCACCGGGCCCCCGCGCGTAGGTATGCAGCATACCCACCCCCGCGCGTAGGTATGCAGCGTACCCCCCCTCTGCGCGTAGGCACGCAGCGTACCCCCCCTCCCTCTGCGCGTAGGCACGCAGCGTACCCACCCCCCGCGCATAGCTACGCTGCGTACCCACCCCCCACGCGTAGGTACGCAGTGTACCCACCCCCCGCGCGTAGGCACACAGCGTACCTCCCCCCGCGCATAGGCGTGCAGCGTACCTCCCCCCTGCGCGTAGGCACGCAGCGTACCTGCCCCCCCGCGCATAGGTACGCAGCGTACCCACCCCCCCACGCGTAGGCACGCAGCGTACCTCCCCCCGCGTGTAGGCATGCAGCGTACCTCCCCCCGCGTGTAGGCATGCAGCGTACCTCCCCTCGCGCGTAGGCACGCAGCGTACCTCCCCCGCGTGTACGCACGCATGCAGTGTACCCACCCCCCGCGCGTAGGCACGCAGCGTACCCACCCCCCCGCATGTAGGTATGCAGTGTACCCACCCCCCCACGCGTCGGTACGCAGCGTACCCACCACCCGCGCGTAGGTACACAGCATACCCACCCCCCGCGTGTAGGTATGCTACGTTCCCACCCACTGGGCCCCCGCGCGTAGGTACGCAGCGTACCCACCCCCCCCGCAAGTAGGTATGCAGCGTACCCCCCATCTGCGCTTAGGCACACAGCGTACCCCCCTCCCTCTGCGCATAGGCACGCAGCGTACCCACCCCCCGCGCATAGGCGTGCAGCATTCCTCCCCCCCGCGTGTAGGCACGCAGCGTACCTCCCCCCGCGTGTAGGCACGCAGCGTACCTCCCCCTGCATGTAGGCATGCAGCGTACCTCCCCCCACGCATAGGCACGCAGCGTACCTCCCCCACGCGTCAGTACGCAGTGTACCCACCACCTGCGCGTAGGTACACAGCATACCCACCCCCGGCGCATAAGTATGCTGCGTTCCCAACCACCGGGCCCCCGCGTGTAGGTATGCAGCGTACCCACCCCCCCGCGCATAGGTATGCAGCGTACCCCCCCTCTGCGTGTAGGCACGCAGCGTACCCCCCCTCCCTCTGCGTGTAGGCACACAGCGTACTCACCCCCCGCGCGTAGGTACGCAGTGTACCCACCCCCCGCTCGTAGGTACGCAGTGTACCCACCCCCTGCACGTAGGTACGCAGCGTACCCACCCCCTGCACGTAGGTACGCAGCGTACCCACCCCCCGCGCGTAGGTACGCAGCGTACCCACCCCCCGCGCGTAGGTACGCAGCGTACCCACCCCCCGCGCGTAGGTACGCAGCGTACCCACCCCCCGCGCGTAGGTACACAGCGTACCCACCCCCCGCGCGTAGGTACACAGCGTACCCACCCCCCCGCACGTAGGCACGCAGCGTACCCACCCCCCTGCACCTAGGCACGCAGCGAACCCACCCCCCGCACCTAGGCACGCAGCGTACCCACCCCCCCGCGCATAGGTACAAAGCATACCCACCCCCCGCACATAGGTACAAAGCGTACCCACCCCCCGCGCGTAGGTACAAAGCGAACCCACCCCCCCGCGCGTAGGTACAAAGCGTACCCACCCCCCCGCGCGTAGGTACAAAGCGTACCCACCCCCCCGCGCGTAGGTACGCAGCATACCCACCCCCGCGTGTAGGTACGCAGCGTACCCACCCCCCCGTGCGTAGGTACGCAGCGTACGTACGCAGCGTACCCACCCCCCGTGCGTAGGTACGCAGCGTACCCACCCCCCCGCACATAGGTACGCAGCATACCCACCCCCCCGCGTGCGTAGGTATGCTGCGTTCCCACCCACTGGGCCCCCGCGCATAGGTATGTAGCGTACCCACCCCCCCACGTGTAGCTACGCAGCGTACCCACCCCCGCGCATTGCTACGCAGCGTACCCACCCCCCACGCGTAGGTACGCAGTGTACCCACCCCCCCGCGCGTAGGCACGCAGTGTACCCACCCCCCGCACATAGGTACGCAGCGTACCCACCCCGCACGTAGGCACGCAGCGTACCTCCCCCCGCGCGTAGGCCCTGCGTGTAGGTACGCAGCATACCCACCCCCCGCGCGTAGGTGTGCAGCTTTCCTCGCCCCGCGCGTAGGCACGCAGCGTACCTCCCCGCGCGTAGGCACGCAGCGTACCTCCCCGCGCGTAGGCACGCAGCGTACCTCCCCGCGCGTAGGCACGCAGCGTACCTCCCCGCGCGTAGGCACGCAGCGTACCTCCCCACGCGTAGGCACGCAGCGTACCTCCCCGCGCGTACGCACGCAGCATACCCACACCCCCACTCGTCGGTACGCAGCGTACCCACCACCCGCGCGTAGGTACACAGCATACCCACCCCCCGCACGTAGGTATGCTGCGTTCCCACCCACCGGGCCCCCGCGCGTAGGTATGCAGCGTACCCACCCCCCGCGCGTAGGTATGCAGCGTACCCCCGTCTGCGCGTAGGCACGCAGCATACCCCCCCTCCCTCTGCGCGTAGGCACGCAGCGTACCCACCCCCCGCGCATAGCTACTCAGTGTACCCACCCACCGCGCGTAGGTATGCAGCGTACCACCCCCTGCGCGTAGGTATGCAGTGTACCCACCCCCCCGCACATAGGTATGCAGCGTACCCACCCCCCCGCACATAGGTACGCAGCATACCCACCCCCCGCGCGTAGGTACGCAGCATACCCACCCCCCGCGTAGGCATGCAGCGTACCTCCCCCCCGCGTAGGCACGCAGCGTACCTCCCCCCTGCGTAGGCACGCAGCGTACCCACACCCCGCGTGTAGGCATGCAGCGTTCCTCCCCCCCGCGTGTAGGCACGCAGCCTACCTCCCCCGCGTGTAGGCACGCAGCGTACCTCCCCCCGCATGTAGATACGCAGCGTACCTCCCCCCGTGCGTAGGCACGCAGCGTACCTCCCCCACGCGTCGGTACACAGCGTACCCACCACCCGCGCGTAGGTACACAGCATACCCACCCCCCGCGCGTAGGTATGCTGTGCTCCCCCCCCCGCGTGTAGGCTCGCAGCGTACCCACCCCCCCGCGCATAGGCACGCAGCGTACCCACCCCCCCGCGCGTAGGTATGCAGCGTACCCACCCCCCGCGCGAAAGTACAAAGCGTACCCACCCCCCTGCACGTAGGCACGCAGCGTACCCATCCCCCGGACGTAGGCACGCAGCGTACCCACCCCCCCGCACGTAGGCACGCAGCGTACCCACCCCCCCGCACCTAGACACGCAGCGTACCCACCCCCCCGCACCTAGGCACGCAGCGTACCCACCCCCCCGCGCGTAGGTACAAAGCATACCCACCCCCCGCGCGTAGGTACAAAGCATACCCACCCCCCCACGCGTAGGTACAAAGCGTACCCACCCCCCCGCGCATAGGTACAAAGAGTACCCACCCCCCCGTGCATAGGTACAAAGCGTACCCACCCCCGCGCGTAGGCATGCAGCGTACCTCCCCCCCACGTAGGCATGCAGCGTACCTCCCCCCCACGTAGGCACGCAGCGTACCTCCCCCCTGCGTAGGCACGCAGTGTACCTCCCCCCCGCGCGTAGGCACGCAGCGTACCTCCCCCCGCGCGTAGGCACGCAGCGTACCTCCCCCCGCGCGTAGGCACGCAGCGTACCTCCCCCCGCGCGTAGGCACGCAGCGTACCTCCCCCCGCGCGTAGGCACGCAGCGTACCTCCCCCCGCACGTAGGCACGCAGCGTACCTCCCCCCCGCGCGTAGGCACGCAGCGTACCTCCCCCCCGCGCGTAGGCACGCAGCGTACCCACCCCCCGCACGTAGGCACGCAGCGTACCCACCCCCCTGCACGTAGGCATGCAGCGTACCCACCCCCCGCATGTAGGCACGCAGCGTACCCACCCCCCCGCACGCAGCGTACCCACCCCCCCGCGCATAGGTACAAAGAGTACCCACCCCCCCGCGCATAGGTACAAAGCGTACCCACCCCCCGCGCGTAGGCATGCAGCGTACCTCCCCCCCACGTAGGCATGCAGCGTACCTCCCCCCCACGTAGGCACGCAGCGTACCTCCCCCCGCGCGTAGGCACGCAGCGTACCTCCCCCCCGCACGTAGGCACGCAGCGTACCTCCCCCCCGCACGTAGGCACGCAGCGTACCTCCCACCCGCGCGTAGGCACGCAGCGTACCTCCCACCCGCGCGTAGGCACGCAGCGTACCTCCCCCCCGCGCGTAGGCACGCAGCGTACCCACCCCCCGCACGTAGGCACGCAGCGTACCCAACCCCCTGCACATAGGCATGCAGCGTACCCACCCCCCGCATGTAGGCACGCAGCGTACCCACCCCCCGCACGCAGCGTACCCACCCCCCCGCACGTAGGCACGCAGCGTTCCTCCCCCCGCGCGTAGGCACGCAGCGTACCCACCCCCCTTGCGCGTAGGCACGCAGCGTACCTCTCTCCCACGTGTAGGCACGCAGCGTACCTCTCTCCCACGTGTAGGCACGCAGCGTACCTCTCTCCCACGTGTAGGCACGCAGCGTACCTCCCCCCGCGCGTAGGCACGCAGTGTACCTCCCCCGCACGTAGGCACGCAGCGTACCTCCCCCCCGCACGTAGGCACACAGCGTACCTTCCCCCCCCGCGCGTAGGCACGCAGCGTACCTCCCCCCGCACGTAGGCACGCAGCGTACCCACCCCCCTGTACGTAGGCATGCAGCGTACCCACCCCCCGCATGTAGGCACGCAGCGTACCCACCCCCCCGCACGTAGGCACGCAGCGTACCCACCCCCCCGCACGTAGACACGCAGCGTACCCACCCCCACGCGTAGCGTACCCACCCCCGCGCGTAGCGTACTGTGAGAAGTTGGCCTGGTATATGATGTTCACTAGTTAAAGTGACCACCTTGTACCATGCCAAGCAAACCCTTATGGTGTGGTTGTAAGTCAACCTTTTCGGACTAGCTGCCCTAGTGGTAGCATAGGCTAAGCAGTCTTTGAGGCTAAACTCGTGAAGCGTGTTAAGCAAGCTGTTTTACCAAATGCAACCCCCTTTTATACCAATGAAAGGACACCACACAGATATATATTGAAAATATATATGTATTTATTTCTCAAAGTATCCCCTAGACTCTTTATGAGCACAGGAGCACAAATCGTTAAACAAGAATACGTTAGAATACACAGAAGTTGCACTTTATATGGATAGGGCCCTGGTGGCCACTCGAACCATATACTAAAATAGTGGTATAAGTACCACGAACAGAAAAGGGAAAAGGCCTAGGGCCTCTAGAATCGCTGGGCCTACAAGGAGCTAACTTTAGTTAGTGACCAGGAGGTCCACGGGTGCGTGTGCAGAGCAAATAGTCACACGCGGGCTCCCATAGGTTTTCAATGGGTGCGTAAAAGTTACAAAGTTACTGCAAAAAGGATCTTCCGGATGGACTATGAACTCAAGATTGGAAACACAGACACTAGAGATGATACTCTACACTTGGGCACCGGAGTGCCAGCTTTACCTCACCCACAGGAAGCGGGTGCATAGGCCTCGAAGTGCGTCGGGTTTCTTTTATATGTTCAATGGAGCCTGAAGACAAAGATGCTGCAGGCGGTCGGCCCGGAAGAGATGCGGTGGATCCAAGAGTGGATCGGAGTTGTAGAAGACCTGTAAGCAGAGGGGACAGTGTTCACAGTCACTAGCCATGGACCAGCGTGGCACCAGGTGTGTACCAGGCGATGTCGGGTGCAAACAGGAGGAAAGGTGCAGCTTGTCTCTGCAGCCACGTGGTCCCTGAAGGTCGACGACGTCCAGGAGTCGGTTCACGAGCTGTCCCACGCATGCTCTCGCTGTCGGCGGTGTCAGCGACTTGATCGAAGCAAACAAGCCTTGGCAAAAGCAATTGTTGTGGAAAACGAAATAAGCTGATAGTTCTGACCAGCAAAGTCAGAGGGACTGCTCCTTTGGAGGGGAGCAAGGGCCAGTCTGGAGCAACCAGACCAGCAGTGTAGTTCTTGAAGTTCGTCGCCAAGATGGCCACTAGCCAACAGGCCAGCAACCGGTTAGGCGCGTCGAGTGGCAAAATGCAGAAGGGCCCCACGCAGATCGTGGAGATGCTGGAGGGCTCACCTTTGGTGCAGATGCTGCTCGAGGGTTGGGCTTCTCAGATCCCAAAGCACAACTTGGAGGGAGCCTTGGTTGTTGCGCTTGCAGCTTGTCGTGGTCGTTTCAAGATGGCTGGCTCCACGTGTCTCGGTGCCTCCACGGGTTCCTTCTTTTCAGGGACTGTGGATCGGGCGGTGAGAGGTCTGGAGGTCCAGGTCTTGTCAGTCTCTGGGCTCGGGCTCCGGCGGGAGGCGGCGGCAAAGCAGACATTGATTCGCTGGATGGTGCTTGCGTTAGCAAGGTGGTCACTCCCTGACCACAGGGGAGATTGGCTTCAGTCCTCTGTGCGGCAGAGCGTCGAAGTTCCCGTCTTCTTCTTGTTGTTAAGTTGATTCCAGGATGTCTGAAGTGTTAGGACACAGCTCCTACCTTTAAGCGGATTCTAGGGGCCTGACTACCTGCTAGGTCCCTCCCTAAGGGTGGGACCAGGAAGGGGGGTGGTTACACCCCCAATCCTTTGTCCAGCTCGCCCCAGGCCCGGGACTGGTGTGCCCCAAGACCGGATTGAACTGGCATATGCACCGAGGCTCCTTGTGAGCCTCAGGCATGTCTGGTTTCTTTCAAGCCCTACCTGACCAATACACAAAATCCTGTCTGGGGTGGTGCACGCACCTCCCCTGGCAGGAAACCCTTTGTCCACACCTCCCAAGCTGGAAGGACTCCCAGGAGCAGGAGGGCAGACTTGTGTCTGTGGTGGCAGCATCCATTTTGTGGAGCTGAGGCTATGTCTGATTTTACCCGGGTTTCAGGTACTGTACATGTCGTGTCCCTCTAGAAGGGTGGAATGCTAACCCCGTCGCCAGAATTGGCGAGGGGTTAGTATTCCAATTCGTATGACACCTTACTCGACATGTTTTGATAAAGCCAAACCAAAGATAGCATTTAACCGCGAGGTTCATAATGCACTTAAGAGTATATGGTATGACGATATCTGGAAACAGTAGAAGGAAGTTGTTCCGACCACTGCAGACAGGCTCAGCTCATGCCAGAGCACCATCTCACATGGAACCAAGCACTCTGCCTTCAGGATTGTTAAGGCCTGCCATAGGTGTGACTTATAGGTTAACATGTGTCCCATTTAAGGTTAGGTATAGGTATACTACACCTAAGTAAGAGGTGGTTACACCAACTTACCCCAGCTGAGTGATCAGCCAGTTGTGTCAAATTTGTTAGGCCAAGCCTGGGGTGGCATAATACATGCTTCAGCCCCTGGCAGGCCTTAGATACACCAATGCCCTGGGTACCTAGTGTACACTGGTACAGGGGCTGACAGGGTGATCCACTTCCAATTGGTTATGCACCTAGGGTGCATAGTGTAAATTTAGTAGAGAGAACAGCAGGCTGGGGGTCTGATTGGCAGGCCCACAGCCTCAATATGTCAAAAACCAGTGAAGCAAAAAGCAAAAATTTGGGGTGACCATAGGATAGCAGACCCTACTCTCCTACACAACCCCCCCCCAAACGCAGGGACATTAAACTAGCCTTGACCAGTCTCGTCTTCATGTCATAAGTGGAAGTACCGGGAGAGACCATCTGCATTCCCATGGTCAATACCTGGCCGGTGCTCCACTGTAAAGTCCATCCCCTGTAGGGAAATGGACCACCTAAGCAGTTTGGGGTTTTCACCTGTAGGAGAGTAGGGTCTGCTATCCTATGGTCACCCCAAATTTTTGCTTTTTGCTTCACTGGTTTTTGACATATTGAGGCTGTGGGCCTGCCAATCAGACCCCCAGCCTGCTGTTCTCTCTACTAAATTAAAACTATGCACCCTAGGTGCATAACCAATTGGAAGTGGATCACCCTGTCAGCCCCTGTACCAGTGTACACTAGGTACCCAGGGCATTGGTGTACCCAAGGCCTGCCAGGGGCTGAAGCATGTATTATGCCACCCCAGGCTTGGCCTAACAATTTGACACAACTGGCTGATCACTCAGCTGGGGTAAGTTGGTGTAATCACCTCTTATTTAGGTGTAGTATACCTATACCTAACCTTAAGTGGGACACCTGGTAACCTATAAGTCACTCCTATGGCAGGCCTTAACAATCCTGAAGGCAGAGTGCTTGGTTCCATGTGAGATGGTGCTCTGGCATGAGCTGAGCCTGTCTGCAGTGGTCGGAACAACTTCCTTCTACTGTTTCCAGATATCGTCATACCATATACTCTTAAGTGCATTATGAACCTCGCGGTTAAATGCTATCTTTGGTTTGGCTTTATCAAAACATGTCGAGTAAGGTGTCATATGAATTGGAATACTAACCCCTCGCCAATTCTGGCGACGGGGTTAGCATTCCACCCTTCTAGAGGGACACGACATGTACAGTACCTGAAACCCGGGTAAAATCAGACATAGCCTCAGCTCCACAAAATGGATGCTGCCACCACAGACACAAGTCTGCCCTCCTGCTGCTGGGAGTCCTTCCAGCTTGGGAGGTGTGGACAAAGGGTTTCCTGCCAGGGGAGGTGCATGCACCACCCCAGACAGGATTTTGTGTATTGGTCAGGCAGGGCTTGAAAGAAACCAGACATGCCTGTGGCTCACAAGGAGCCTCGGTGCATATGCCAGTTCAAACGGGTCCTGGGGCACACCAGTCCCGGGCCTGGGGCGAGCTGGACAAAGGATTGGGGGTGTAACCACCCCCCTTCCTGGTCCCACCCATAGGGAGGGACCTAGCAGGTAGTCCGGCCCCTAGAATCCGCTTAAAGGTAGGAGCTGTGTCCTAAGACTTCAGACATCCTGGAATCAACTTAAAACTAAGAAGAAGACGGGAACTTCGACGCTCTGCTGCACAGAGGACTGAAGCCAATCTCCCCTGTGGTCAGGGAGTGACCACCTTGCTAACGCAAGCACCATCCAGCGAATCAACGTCTGCTTTGCCGCCGCCTCCCGCCGGAGCCCGAGCCCAGAGACTGACAAGACCTGGACCTCCAGACCTCTCACTGCCCGATCCACAGTCCCTGAAAAGAGGAGACCCGTGGAGGCACCGAGACACGTGGAGCCAGCCATCTTGAAACGACCACGACAAGCTGACAAGTGCAACAACCGAGGCTCCCTCCAAGTTGTGCTTTGGGATCTGAGAAGCCCAACCCTCGAGCAGCATCTGCACCAAAGGTGAGCCCTCCAGCATCTCCACGATCTGCGTGGGGCCCTTCTGCATTTTGCCACTCGACGCGCCTAACCGGTTGCTGGCCCGCTGGCTAGTAGCCATCTTGGCGACGAACTTTACGAAATACACCGCTGGTCTGGTTGCTCCAGACTGGCCCTTGCTCCCCTCCAAAGGAGCAGTCCTTCTGACCTTGCTGGTCAGAACCATCAGTTTATTTCATCTCCTACAACAATTGCTTTTGCCAAGGCTTGTTTGCTTCGATCAAGTCGCCGACACCGCCGACAGCGAGAGCCTGCGTGGGACAGCTCGTGAACCGACTCCTGGACGTCGTCGACCTCCAGGGACCACGTGGCTGCAGAGACAAGCTACACCTTTCTTCCTGTTTGCACCCGACATTGCCTGGTACCCACCTGGTGCCACGCTGGTCACTGGCTAGTGACTGTGAACACTGTCCCCTCTGCTTACAGGTCTTCAAGATCTCCGATCCACTCTTGGATCCACTGCATCTCTCCCGGACCGACCGCCTGCAGCATCTTTGTCTTCAAGCTCCACGGAACAGATAGAAGAAACCCGACGCACTTCGAGGCCTATGCACCCGCTTCCTGTGGGTGAGGTAAAGCTGGCACACCTGTGCCCAAGTGTAGTATTACATCTCTAGTGCCTGTGTTCCAAATCTTGAGTTCCTAGTCCATCCGGAAGATCCTCTTTGCAGTAACTTTGTACTTTTTACGCACCCATTGAAACCTATGGGAGCACGCGTGTGACTATTTGCTCTGCACACGCCACCCGTGGACCTCCTGGTCACTAACTGAAGTTAGCTCCTTGTAGGCCCAGCGATTCTAGAGGCCCTAGGCCTTTTCCCTTTTCTGTTCGTGGTACTTATACCACTATTTTAGTATATGGTTTGAACGGCCACCAGGGCCTATCCATATAAAGTGCAACTTCTGTGTATTCTACTGTAATCTTGTTTGACGATTTGTGCTCCTGTGCTCATAAAGAGACTAGGGGTTACTTTGAGAAATAAATACATATATATTTTGAATATATATCTGTGTGGTGTCCTTTCATTGGTATAAAAGGGGGTTGCATTTGGTAAAACAGCTGGCTTAACACGCTTCACGAGTTTAGCCTCAAAGACTGCTTAGCCTACGCTACCACTAGGGCAGCTAGTCCGAAAAGGTTGACTTACAACCACACCATAAGGGTTGCTTGGCATGTGTTAGAAATGGGATTTCTGGTTGGCTAGGGCTTGCGCCAAAACTAGACAGAAACCACCACTCTAGTCAGGGCTGGGGAGTTACACGCCAAAGATAACCCCTGCTCACCCCCTTGGTAGCTTGGCACGAGCAGTCAGGCTTATCCCTGAGGCGATGTGTAAAGCGTTTGCGCGCGCACCCAGCAACAACACCCAAGGCCCACCACAAAGGAAACTCCACACAAGGTATTCTATAAAAATAGCCTTTGTATTATACACAACACATTAGATAAAAACACACACTCTACAATGTGCCAACAGGCACGGGCAGAATTTACAAGGGATTATATATACAGGGGACAGGGCCACCTGGACCGCTGTCCGGAATTAGCACTCTTAGAACATAGGAATAATACTGTAGTATAAAATAACATATGTAGCACACAACCAGTAACTACTGGTATCAGGTGAGTACCACCTACGCAACCCTAACCACCTTAGGAAAATATTGCGCAGGGAATCAGGACCTCACTAGCACCACCTGTACTAGGGAGAAAACAACCACCTAAGTATCACAATACCTGTAGGGGTCTAAGCACATAAACACATGATGCATAACATTCAGAGGTGTAAAGCAAAGCACATGACGCATAAACACATTCAGAGGTGCAGGTTAGGAACACAATTGCGCAAGAACTCATATAAGCCACCACCTGTGGCAGTCCCTAGGCCAACTGGCCTTGTCGGGGCTAGGACGCCCTGTGTCCAGTAGAGACAGGGCAAGGCTGCGCAAGCTGCGCAAGCCAAAACGCAGAGGCCACAACCTAAACGTTGCAGCTGCCCACTAAGTGCTGGGCAGCTGGGAGCTGAGCCTGGGCACCACGGTGCCTCTGAACAAATATGGCATACGTTGGAGCCTCTCAGAGGCTCTTAACAATTGGCCCCAAACACGTTGGGGCGACCCGCTGCCTTCCGGGGCCGCCCGACACCTGAGATGTCCTAGTGCCTCGCTCAGGCACAACAGAAATGCCCCCGCCGTTGGAGTCCCGCCTTGGGGGACTCGCGAGCCTCGCTGGCTCTTAAAGTAATGGGCCCCTTCGTTGGAGCGCCACTCGCGCTCGAGAACGCTTGGTACGGATGCCCCCAGCAGCTGGAGCTACACTGAGCTCTAAAACGAAACTGCCTCCGTGAAGGCGGTAACCCTTCTGGGTTCTTCCAAGGCTTCCCCCAATGTTGGAGTCCCTTGGGGGCTCAGCGAGGTAACAGGCCCTTGTATGCGGGAGCGACCCAGCGCTCCAAACACCCAATGCTGGCCCCGGTTATCAGGCTGGCAAGAGCCCCCACTCACCGGACTCTCCAGGCGCGGGTTGGACGTCTCCCTTGCCGGCGCGTCTCTCCTTTCGGCGCGGGGCTTTCCTTGACTGCGCGGGAGCCCCGGGCGGATTCCCCACGCCGGCGTCTCTGCTGCCAGTAGCACTCCGGCCGGGCAGCGCGTCTTGCTGCCTTGCTCCCTCCTTCCTTCCTCAGGGAAGCGCGGGGTAGGCTCCCGTCCGCTTCCGTCCAACAGGGCGCCGAGTTAAGGCCCCGCCCACCACCAGGCGTGACTCCTCTTTGTTTCCGGGTCGCCGCAGGCAGCGCGGCGGCCCAGAGTTCCGATGACGGTGGCGATACGGGGTGGGCACCCGTACCCAGAAACACCGGAATAAACGGGGTGGGCACCCGCGAAGGCTGGCAATACGGGGTGGGCTCCCGTTATCAATGTAAGTAATAAGCGGGGTGGGTACCCGCCAACGGGCACACCATGCGGGGTGGGCACCCGCCTTGAATATGGCCAAATAGCAGGGAATCCCTACATAGGGGTTCCCTCGCTAAGAATTGCAGCGCCGCGCTGCTGGCTACAAATAAAGCGCTCCCAGCGCTATAAGTGAAAGAAAAGCGCTTCCAGGCGCTTAGAGCAAGTCCAGCAACCAAAAGTCCAGGCAAAGTTCTCCTGGGTTATGCAGCAATGCAGGGGGGGCAAGGCTGGGCCCAGAGCCAGCTCACTGGGCCTCCAGGCAGGGAGGTAGTCCAAGTGGCGGTCCTCTGGCCCAGCAACAGCAGCAGCCCCCTCAGGCAGGATCCTGGAAGAGAACAGTTTCTGTGGGGACACAGCCCCATTTTTATACAGGCAAACCCTTTGTTCTGGGTTCAGGGTGAGGGGGAAAACCAGTCGCAGCTGGTTGGGGAGCACCCTTGATGTGCTCAGCCCCTCACTCTATTCACTGGCAGGGCTAGGGTCGTCAGTCGCACCACAGGGGGCGGGGCCAGCATTGTGTGTGGAAAACCCTGTCCTATTCAGGACCCAGGTGTACTCCTCCCACCCATCTAGCTGCTGATCTCCCCATTCACCACTGGGTGACTCATCCTGACTCTGGGGAATCCCTAGCCTGTCACCTGACATGACCAGCCAATCACGCGACAGACACACTGCACACAGAAGTGCCCACTTCTAGAAGTGGCACTTCCACACTAGGTACATGCACGCCGCACACATCATCGCGCAGCATTCACTCCCACGAGTCCGCACATACCAAACTCGGGCCTGCACACCCCACGCATCAGGAACTACTAGGGACACATACATTCCCCATGCATTCCTATGGGAGGGCAGGCCTATCTCACCACATGCACTCAGAGCACGCACGCACTTTACCCTGGGACACAGGGAAAGTGCGCAGAGACCAAACAATTACCACACCAAGTCACCAATAAAGAGCAAAAAGTTCAGGGGTGAACCTGCCAGAAGGGCCAAGTCCAACACAACCCCCTTCCAGCCAAAACGCAGGGCAGACCAATCACCACCGTGATGGACTTCCCTGCTTGGGGCGATAGAACACGGACGCGGGCCCGCAACTGCAGGGACACCCTCCGGTTCTACGCCACGGTGAACCCATGGAATTCTTTCTAACACCACTGTCTGGACCAACTGGGCTACCCCACTGGTACTCCCAAGCTGTCCGCGGCCAAGACCAGGCCCTAGGCCACCCAGGTGCCACTGGTCTTTGCCTAACCATAGAGTGGGGGGTAGTAACCCCTGGCACATAGCGGCCATTCTCCACTCTACCCCTCATCAGGGCAGTTCTAAACTGCCACTGATCCTCCAGCCTAGGGTCTGTACCCTCAAGCTGACCAAAAGTCACGGGTGAGGCTCTCCTCCCCCTACCTCTTCTTCTGGGGTTCCGCCCTCTCTTCCTCTGAGAGGCGACCCCGTAACGCAATTCACCTACCAGCTCAGGACCCCTCCCTGAGAACTGGTCTCCCAACCTAGGGTTTAACCCCTCAGGTTGCACTGGGGTCAGAGGTGGGCTCTCCCACCCTCTGCACCCCCTTCCAGAGTCCTGCTCCCTACCAACTGGGGCGGTACCTCTGGAAGAAGAACCGGTCAGGACACTGGTTACAGTCGTCCTACCCTTCAGGTCAGGCTGATCCTGAACCTGGCCTCCCAACCTCGGGTCTAGAACCTTCGGTGGAATAATTGCCTGGCACTCCAGGACTTCTGGGGACTTACACACCATCCCCCCAAGAGGAACATATGCCTCATATGTTGCATGACAGTCTGCCTGGCGCAGATCTCCCGTCCCCTGTCCACCTGACAGTGCGCGAAGATCCCCCAGGACAGACGTGCGGTCACCATGGTCACCTCGAGGAGACTCAGCCCTCCCGGCTGGTCCCTGACCCACTGGCTCCTCCACCGAGGAACACCGCCCCATGCCACTCCTCTCGCTGGACTTCTGTACCCTCCCTACTGGAGCGGTACTGCCAGACATCAGAACCACTGGAGCTTTATTTACAGACGCTCCAGGTCCTCCATACACTAGGTGATCCTCCTCAAATGGACTAACAGGACAGCCTAGGTCCCAGACTTGGTGCTCCCTCATGAAACCATCCAAGTCATGAGGCAGGGTTTCGTGCGTCTGGGGACCCTCGGTCACCCACTTACTCCCGCTCCACTGAGCCAGGCCGTAAGCCCCTACCCCCTCCTCGCTATCCGGGGACCTAGCTGGGCTACACTGAGCCTCCTCCACCACGCTGGGTTGGAGGATCTCTGAACCACTACTGTTGGAATCACTCTCCCATTCCTCATCAGAACTTGGGACCCCTTCCCATCGGTCTGCTCTTTTTGCAAGGTCCCAAGCATCCAAATCGTAATATCCCAACAGGTGTTGGCGCAACCCGGGGTAAAAACTACTGAGTAGCTGCTCTTTGATAACCAGAGCATACAGTCCTTCAAAATCCCGTTTCGTGTTTACTCTTACCCAATCATCCAGTGCATCCTCGCATTCACCCACAAACGTGTCCCAAGACTGGTGAGACAGCTTCCTACTGCCCCTGAATTTCAACCTATACTCCTCTTCTTGGGAAACAGGTACCAGACTGGGTAAACTGGGAATGGGACTTCCTGCACTGGACTTTATCTCGCTGTCACCACTGGACTCAACCCTCCCTGGGGAGCCCAGACAACTACAACTGCGCTCAGGGGACAACTTACCCTCCAGAGCAAATTTCTCTGTGGCAAAGGCCCGCTCAGCCTCCGCCATCTGTTTCTGAGCTAAGACCCTCTCGGTCTCCAGCTTGGCATGCTCTATCCTGAGCTTCTCCATGGCCAGCTGATGCTCCCTTTCTTCCCTCCTATCTACCCACTCCTCTGGGGACAGGGAAAGGGATGGGGTGCTGCTCCTGACACTGGACCCAGCAAGGGACTCCCTATCTATGGGGTCTCCACTATCCACTGGCGTCCCTGTCAGGTTACTTTCTTCCTCCTCTTCTAAATCTTCAGGGCTCCCTACAGACCCACCACCCTCCTGGTGTGAGGCCCGGGCCCTTATCCTACTGCGCTCAAGACCCCATTGACCCTTTTGCCATAGGATCAGGCTGCTTCTAAGTTCGGACTGAGAGTCTGACTCATCCACCCCTATGTCTCTCTCTTCACAGAACCTTACCAACTCCAACATACTGTACCCAAAAAGATCACAGAAATCAAAAGCTGGCTCCATTTTGGCAGACCTTCTTGAGAAAAGATCACACAGGGAACCTAGGGGTCTGAGCTCAACACGAACACACAATTCACAAAAAGATTCAGCAAGCTCTCTATCCCAGAGAACTCACACTCACTTGCCTAGTGCCACACACCACTCATCCACACACAACCCTCCCCTCGGACTGGTAAGGCAGTTTTTACCACCCCTGATTCCTCAACCTGACCACCACGTGACACAGGTACCAACTCTGGGCGCAGGGCGGGGGACAAATGTACAGGACACTATTACGCTGCCACCACTGGATCCCACCCTCTGGTGAATCCAGAAAACACAATGCACTAAGGGGGATGATCTACCCTCCCGAGCTAGGGACACCTAACTCACAGTGCACAAAAACACATTTCCAAAGAAATGACAATTAAAAACAAACTTAGAACAATAATCCCTATACCATGTGATTTATCTAAATGCAGAGTTTTGTAGTGCGGCCAGTTGCCGCTGCGGTACAGCGCAAACGCAAGTCCAAATCCCACCGCTGATCACCAATGTTAGAAATGGGATTTCTGGTTGGCTAGGGCTTGCGCCAAAACTAGACAGAAACCACCACTCTAGTCAGGGCTGGGGAGTTACACGCCAAAGATAACCCCTGCTCACCCCCTTGGTAGCTTGGCACGAGCAGTCAGGCTTATCCCTGAGGCGATGTGTAAAGCGTTTGCGCGCGCACCCAGCAACAACACCCAAGGCCCACCACAAAGGAAACTCCACACAAGGTATTCTATAAAAATAGCCTTTGTATTATACACAACACATTAGATAAAAACACGCACTCTACAATGTGCCAACAGGCACGGGCAGAATTTACAAGGGATTATATATACAGGGGACAGGGCCACCTGGACCGCTGTCCGGAATTAGCACTCTTAGAACATAGGAATAATACTGTAGTATAAAATAACATATGTAGCACACAACCAGTAACTACTGGTATCAGGTGAGTACCACCTACGCAACCCTAACCACCTTAGGAAAATATTGCGCAGGGAATCAGGACCTCACTAGCACCACCTTTACTAGGGAGAAAACAACCACCTAAGTATCACAATACCTGTAGGGGTCTAAGCACATAAACACATGATGCATAACATTCAGAGGTGTAAAGCAAAGCACATGACGCATAAACACATTCAGAGGTGCAGGTTAGGAACACAATTGCGCAATAACTCACATAAGCCACCACCTGTGGCAGTCCCTAGGCCAACTGGCCTTGTCGGGGCTAGGACGCCCTGTGTCCAGTAGAGACAGGGCAAGGCTGCGCAAGCTGCGCAAGCCAAAACGCAGAGGCCACAACCTAAACGTTGCAGCTGCCCACTAAGTGCTGGGCAGCTGGGAGCTGAGCCTGGGCACCACGGTGCCTCTGAACAAATATGGCATACGTTGGAGCCTCTCAGAGGCTCTTAACAATTGGCCCCAAACACGTTGGGGCGACCCGCTGCCTTCCGGGGCCGCCCGACACCTGAGATGTCCTAGTGCCTCGCTCAGGCACAACAGAAATGCCCCCGCCATTGGAGTCCCGCCTTGGGGGACTCGCGAGCCTCGCAGGCTCTTAAAGTAATGGGCCCCTTCGTTGGAGCGCCACTCGCGCTCGAGAACGCTTGGTACGGATGCCCCCAGCAGCTGGAGCTACACTGAGCTCTAAAACGAAACTGCCTCCGTGAAGGCGGTAACCCTTCTGGGTTCTTCCAAGGCTTCCCCCAATGTTGGAGTCCCTTGGGGGCTCAGCGAGGTAACAGGCCCTCGTATGCTGGAGCGACCCAGCGCTCCAAACACCCAATGCTGGCCCCGGTTATCAGGCTGGCAAGAGCCCCCACTCACCGGACTCTCCAGGCGCGGGTTGGACGTCTCCCTTGCCGGCGCGTCTCTCCTTTCGGCGCGGGGCTTCCCTTGACTGCGCGGGAGCCCCGGGCGGATTCCCCACGCCGGCGTCTCTGCTGCCAGTAGCACTCCGGCCGGGCAGCGCGTCTTGCTGCCTTGCTCCCTCCTTCCTTCCTCTGGGAAGCGCGGGGTAGGCTCCCGTCCGCTTCCGTCCAACAGGGCGCCGAGTTAAGGCCCCGCCCACCACCAGGCGTGACTCCTCTTTGTTTCCGGGTCGCCGCAGGCAGCGCGGCGGCCCAGAGTTCCGATGACGGTGGCGCTACGGGGTGGGCACCCGTACCCAGAAACACCGGAATAAACGGGGTGGGCACCCGCGAAGGCTGGCAATACGGGGTGGGCTCCCGTTATCAATGTAAGTAATAAGCGGGGTGGGTACCCGCCAACGGGCACACCATGCGGGGTGGGCACCCGCCTTGAATATGGCCAAATAGCAGGGAATCCCTACGTCGGGGTTCCCTCGCTAAGAATTGCAGCGCCGCGCTGCTGGCTACAAATAAAGCGCTCCCAGCGCTATAAGTGAAAGAAAAGCGCTTCCAGGCGCTTAGAGCAAGTCCAGCAACCAAAAGTCCAGGCAAAGTTCTCCTGGGTTATGCAGCAATGCAGGGGGGGCAAGGCTGGGCCCAGAGCCAGCTCACTGGGCCTCCAGGCAGGGAGGTAGTCCAAGTGGCGGTCCTCTGGCCCAGCAACAGCAGCAGCCCCCTCAGGCAGGATCCTGGAAGAGAACAGTTTCTGTGGGGACACAGCCCCATTTTTATACAGGCAAACCCTTTGTTCTGGGTTCAGGGTGAGGGGGAAAACCAGTCGCAGCTGGTTGGGGAGCACCCTTGATGTGCTCAGCCCCTCACTCTATTCACTGGCAGGGCTAGGGTCGTCAGTCGCACCACAGGGGGCGGGGCCAGCATTGTGTGTGGAAAACCCTGTCCTATTCAGGACCCAGGTGTACTCCTCCCACCCATCTAGCTGCTGATCTCCCCATTCACCACTGGGTGACTCATCCTGACTCTGGGGAATCCCTAGCCCGTCACCTGACATGACCAGCCAATCACGCGACAGACACACTGCACACAGAAGTGCCCACTTCTAGAAGTGGCACTTCCACACTAGGTACATGCACGCCGCACACATCATCGCGCAGCATTCACTCCCACGAGTCCGCACATACCAAACTCGGGCCTGCACACCCCACGCATCAGGAACTACTAGGGACACATACATTCCCCATGCATTCCTATGGGAGGGCAGGCCTATCTCACCACATGCACTCAGAGCACGCACGCACTTTACCCTGGGACACAGGGAAAGTGCGCAGAGACCAAACAATTACCACACCAAGTCACCAATAAAGAGCAAAAAGTTCAGGGGTGAACCTGCCAGAAGGGCCAAGTCCAACAGCATGGTACAAGGTGATCACTTTAACTAGTGAGCATCATATACCAGGCCAACTTCTCACATTGGTGAGCAGCGGTTGGATTTGAGCTTGCTGTGTTTTACCATTGTAATCTCTTGGTTACCAATTGAAAGATCACATAGGTACCTGTAGGTACATATAAAACAAGATTAGATATACATAAGTTCTACTGAACTTAGTTGTTGTAGAGCAAAGGGAGTAGCACACCCTGACTACAACTACTAGATAGGTTTAGTAGGTAAACCCAAGTGTAGGTAGATTGCAACACATCCACCCACACTTAAGAGCAATGGCCGGGGCAGAGGGGTCCACTGTACCCATCTCTGTTGAGAGTGACCCCCAGAGGGCACCATCCAGCTTTGCTACCCTTAACCAGAATGAGCTCAGGCATTTGGCAACTCTTAGAGGCCTTAAACAGCCCAAGAACCCTACCTCTGCTGAGCTCAGAGAACTCTTGCAAAATGATGAGAATCAGAGAGAACTCAAGAAAGCTTCCCAGTTAGCCCCCTTAGGGTCAGGAACAGGAGGCCCCCCTTCTGAAGATGCTACAGAGGTACCCAGTTCCAATAGCCATCCCTTAGATGAGAATCATACTACAGGGGAGGAAAGTGGTGAGGATACAGAAAGTAGTGAGGATGAAGGGAGAACTAGCCCAGTGCCAAGTGTTATAACTACTAGATAGGTTTAGTAGGTAAACCCAAGTGTAGGTAGATTGCAACACATCCACCCACACTTAAGAGCAATGGCCGGGGCAGAGGGGTCCACTGTACCCATCTCTGTTGAGAGTGACCCCCAGAGGGCACCATCCAGCTTTGCTACCCTTAACCAGAATGAGCTCAGGCATTTGGCAACTCTTAGAGGCCTTAAACAGCCCAAGAACCCTACCTCTGCTGAGCTCAGAGAACTCTTGCAAAATGATGAGAATCAGAGAGAACTCAAGAAAGCTTCCCAGTTAGCCCCCTTAGGGTCAGGAACAGGAGGCCCCCCTTCTGAAGATGCTACAGAGGTACCCAGTTCCAATAGCCATCCCTTAGATGAGAATCATACTACAGGGGAGGAAAGTGGTGAGGATACAGAAAGTAGTGAGGATGAAGGGAGAACTAGCCCAGTGCCAAGTGTTATACTTGGCCCAGCTAAACTAAGGCTATTGGGGATTGACAGTGGGTTTACCCCATTGGATCTCCCCAGTGGACTTAACACAGGGCTTGGGAGGCAAAGGAATCGCTCAGGTGACTCCAATGCTTCCCATGGCTCTAGAGGCTCTCAAGGTCACTCCAGGAAAAGGATGACCACCCCTCAGAGGAGGGAACATGAGGCCAGAATGCAGGAGGCCCAGCTGAGGATCAGGAAGCAGGAGCTAGAAGTAGCCCTGATGGAAGAAAAACTGAACAAGGCTAGGCAACCTAGAGAGAGTGGGTCTATACCCACTGGTGGCAGCATTGTCCCTAAGGACAAAGATAGGGTCTTTGATAATAGGAACCTGTCTAAGGTTGTGCCCCCCTACAAAAGTGAGGATGACATCCACAAATGGATAACTGCTCTTGAGAGAGCCTGCAAGGTACAGCAGGTTCCTGAAGACCAGTGGGCAGCAATCCTCTGGCTCTCCTTTGAAGGAAGAGGCAGAGACAGACTCCTCACTGTTAGAGAAGAGGATGTCAGAAATTACAGAGTCCTGAAGAGTGTTCTGGTAGATGGGTTAGGCTTAACCACTGAACAGTACAGGTTAATGTTCAGAGACACCCAAAAGACACAGACTCAGGACTGGTCTGAATATGTTGAATGTGCCACTAAGGCTTTGGAGGGTTGGTTGCTGGGAAGTAAGGTATCTGATTTTACAGGATTGTATAATTTGATGATGAGAGAACAGATTTTAAATAACTGTCAAAACCAGCAACTGCATCAACACTTGGTTGACTCTGATCTGACCTCTCCCCAAGAATTGGGAAAGAAGGCAGACAAATGGGTCAGAACCAGGGTTCAGCAAAAGAACCAGAACCAGGGCCAAGGGGGTGATCAGAAGAAAACAGACCAAAAGGGTGGACATCAGAAATCTAAAGACCAGAAGTCTTCAACAGGGCCCTAAACTACTGCTAAGGAGGGTGGGTCCCAACAACAGTCCAAAAAGAAGAAAGAAGGTCAAAAGAAACCCTGGTGCAATCATTGCAAAAATACAACTCACTGGACTAGTGATTGCAAAAAGGGTGGAGCCCCCAACACTGTTGCCCCTAAGGCACCTGCTCCCAGTACTACTGTTAGCAGTGTTGGTCCCCAGACAAAGGGTGTAGTGGGAATCACTATGGGAACTGAAGGAGATTCTGACTTAGACAGAACCCTGACACAGGCAGTCTTGATCTGTGATGGGGACATTGACTTGTCCCTGACTGTGAGCCCCAGTAACCTGGGCAAGTACAGACAGACTCCTTTAATAAATGAAAAAGTGGCTCAAGCCTACAGGGACACATGTGCCAGTGTCACTATGGTGACACCAGGCTTTGTGGACCCTGGACAGTACATACCAGGTGAGAACTACCTGGTGACCAATGCCAGCAATGCCACTACTTCACATAGTGTGGCAGTTGTTAACTTCTCATGGGGAGGGGTAACTGGCCTCAAAAGGGTTGTGGTTAGTGCAGACCTCCCAGTAGAATGTTTGTTGGGCAATGACCTAGAGAGTTCTCTATGGTCAGAAGTGGAGTACAGGAATCATGCAGAGATGTTAGGTATATCATCACATGTCCTTGCTGTGACCAGGTCACAGGCCAAAAAGTGCCTCACTGAACCTCAGGTCTTGGATCCTGGAACAATGGACCAAGCACCTACCAAGAAGAAGAACAGGAGGGTCAAGGCTGTGCCTTCCCCCCTGCCTCAGAGTGATGATCAGCCTTCCCAGGAAGCTGATCTAGAGGACCCTGAAGGAACTGTCCCTGAAGAGCTTGAACCTGATCAGGTTGAGTTTCTGGGGACAGGGGGACCTTCAAGGGCTGACTTGAGGCAGGCTCAGTTATCCTGTCCCTCTCTTGAACCCCTCAGACAGCTGGCTGCTGCTGAGGCTGCTGGGAATGCTCAAGGTACCCATAAAGTG
This sequence comes from Triturus cristatus, assembly GCF_964204655.1. Classification (NCBI taxonomy): domain Eukaryota; kingdom Metazoa; phylum Chordata; class Amphibia; order Caudata; family Salamandridae; genus Triturus; species Triturus cristatus. The sequence continues at coordinate 123,135 of NW_028188305.1, read as the reverse complement.
TATTGGGATGAAGGGCTCCTTTATTCAGAGGCTAGAGACCCCAAGCCTGGTGCTACCAGGAGGTTGGTTATACCTCTGCAATTTAGGGGCTTCCTTCTTACCTTGGCCCATGATATTCCTTTAGCAGGACACTTAGGCCAGAACAAGACTTGGGACAGGCTTGTCCCTCACTTTCACTGGCCTCATATGAATGAAGATACAAAGGAGTTTTGTCGCTCCTGTGTGACCTGCCAAGCCAGTGGCAAATCAGGTGGCACAACAAAGGCCCCCCTAATACCACTACCTGTGGTGGGGGTCCCCTTTGAAAGAGTGGGAATAGACATAGTGGGTCCCATGGATCCTCCCACTGCATCTGGGCACAGATTTATACTGGTGGTAGTGGATCATGCCACCAGGTATCCAGAGGCAATTCCCCTTAGGACCACTACAGCTCCTGTTGTGGCCAGGGCCCTGCTGGGAGTATTCTCCAGAGTGGGGTTTCCTAAGGAGGTAGTATCTGACAGAGGTACCAACTTTATGTCAGGATACTTGACAGCTATGTGGAAGGAATGTGGTGTCAACTACAAGTTCACCACCCCTTATCACCCACAATGCAATGGGCTTGTTGAGAGATTCAACAAGTCCCTAAAGGGTATGATCAAAGGATTACCTGAAAAGCTCAGGCGAAGATGGGACATCCTTCTACCCTGCCTTCTGTTTGCTTACAGAGAGGTCCCACAAAAAGGAGTTGGCTACAGCCCCTTTGAATTGTTGTTTGGGCACCCTGTAAGAGGCCCACTGTGTTTGGTGAAGGAAGGATGGGAGTTACCTCTCAAAAAGCCTAAGCTAGACATAGTGGACTATGTACTTGGTCTCCGCTCCAGGATGGCTGAGTATATGGAGAAGGCATCCAAAAACCTTGAGGCAAGCCAGGCCTTACAGAAAGCTTGGCATGACCAAAAGGCTGTCTTGGTTGAGTTTCAGCCAGGACAGAAGGTATGGGTGTTGGAGCCAGTGGCCCCAGCAGCACTCCAAGACAAATGGTCTGGACCCCATACAATCCTGGAAAAGAAGGGAGAGGTCACCTACTTGGTCGACCTAGGAACTCCCAGGAGTCCCCACAGGGTACTCCATGTTAACAGGCTTAAAGCATATGTTGACAGGGCAGACATGGGCTTGCTCATGGCTACAGATGAGGGACAGGAGGAAGAGAGTGACCCTCTCCCAGACCTGTTGTCTCAGAACCCTGAAGATGGCTCAGTTGAAGGAGTGACCCTTGGAGGCAACCTCACTGCCCGTCAGCAGACTGAATGTAGACAGGTTCTACAATCATTTTCACATATGTTTTCCTTGATACCTAGTCAAACTGACTGGTGTACCCATGTGGTGGACACTGGTGACAGTCTGCCTGTAAAGAACAAGCTTTACAGGCAACCTGACCACGTCAGGGACTGTATAAAGTCTGAGGTACATAAAATGCTGGAATTAGGTGTCATTGAACCCTCAGAGAGCCCCTGGGCTAGTCCAGTGGTTCTGGTCCCCAAACCTCACACCAAAGATGGCAAGAGAGAGATGAGGTTCTGTGTGGATTACCGAGGACTCAATGCTGTCACCAGGACAGATGCACACCCTATTCCAAGGGCAGATGAGCTCATAGACAAACTAGCTTCTGCAAAGTTGTTGAGCACATTTGACTTAACAGCTGGCTATTGGCAAATCAGATTAGCTGAGGAGTCTAAGGCCAAAACAGCATTCTCAACCCCAGGTGGGCACTACCAGTTTGTGGTGATGCCCTTTGGTCTGAAGAATGCACCTGCCACCTTCCAAAGGCTGGTGAACCAAGTCCTTACTGGGTTGGATGACTTTTGCGCAGCATATCTTGATGACATTGCTGTCTTTAGCTCCACCTGGGAGGATCACCTGATCCACCTGAAGAAGGCTCTTGAGGCTCTGCAAAGGGCAGGCCTCACTATCAAGGCTACTAAGTGCCAGATAGGGCAGAGTAAGGTTGTATATTTGGGCCACCTTGTAGGTGGAGGCCAAGTTCAACCACTGGAGAGTAAGATACAATCCATCAAGGACTGGTCCCCTCCAACCACCCAGACTCAAGTTCGAGCTTTCTTGGGCTTGACTGGGTACTACAGGAAGTTTGTTAAGAACTATGGGTCCATTGTGACTCCTCTTAATGATCTGACATCCAAGAAGATGCCCAAAAAGGTTCAGTGGACAGTAAGCTGTCAAAAGGCATTTGATGACCTGAAGGAGGCCATGTGCTCTGCACCTATCCTAAAAAGTCCTGACTACTCCAAAGAGTTTATTGTCCAAACAGATGCTTCTGAGTTGGGTGTGGGAGCTGTGCTGTCACAACTTAATGTAGATGGTCAAGACCAACCCATTGCTTTTATTAGCAGAAGGTTGACCCCCAGAGAGAAGAATTGGTCAGCTATTGAGAGGGAGGCCTTTGCTGTGGTGTGGGCCCTGAAGAAGCTGAGGCCATACTTGTTTGGCACTCACTTCAAGATTCAGACCGACCATAAGCCCCTCTTGTGGCTAAATCAGATGAAGGGTGAAAACCCCAAGCTGCTTAGGTGGTCCATTTCCCTACAGGGGATGGACTTTACAGTGGAGCACCGGCCAGGTACTGACCATGGGAATGCAGATGGTCTCTCCAGGTACTTCCACTTAGGACATGAAGACGAGACTGGTCAAGGCTAGTTTAATGTCCCAGCGTTTGGGGGGGGGTTGTGTAGGAGAGTAGGGTCTGCTATCCTATGGTCACCCCAAATTTTTGCTTTTTGCTTCACTGGTTTTTGACATATTGAGGCTGTGGGCCTGCCAATCTGACCCCCAGCCTGCTGTTCTCTCTACTAAATTAAAACTATGCACCCTAGGTGCATAACCAATTGGAAGTGGATCACCCTGTCAGCCCCTGTACCAGTGTACACTAGGTACCCAGGGCATTGGTGTACCCAAGGCCTGCCAGGGGCTGAAGCATGTATTATGCCACCCCAGGCTTGGCCTAACAATTTGACACAACTGGCTGATCACTCAGCTGGGGTAAGTTGGTGTAATCACCTCTTACTTAGGTGTAGTATACCTATACCTAACCTTAAGTGGGACACATGGTAACCTATAAGTCACTCCTATGGCAGGCCTTAACAATCCTGAAGGCAGAGTGCTTGGTTCCATCTGAGATGGTGCTCTGGCATGAGCTGAGCCTGTCTGCAGTGGTCGGAACAACTTCCTTCTACTGTTTCCAGATATCATGCTCACTAGTTAAAGTGATCACCTTGTACCATGCCAAGCAACCCTTATGGTGTGGTTGTAAGTCAACCTTTTCGGACTAGCTGCCCTAGTGGTAGCGTAGGCTAAGCAGTCTTTGAGGCTAAACTCGTGAAGCGTGTTAAGCCAGCTGTTTTACCAAATGCAACCCCCTTTTATACCAATGAAAGGACACCACACAGATATATATTCAAAATATATATGTATTTATTTCTCAAAGTAACCCCTAGTCTCTTTATGAGCACAGGAGCACAAATCGTCAAACAAGATTACAGTGGAATACACAGAAGTTGCACTTTATATGGATAGGCCCTGGTGGCCGCTCAAACCATATACTAAAATAGTGGTATAAGTACCACGGACAGAAAAGGGAAAAGGCCTAGGGCCTCTAGAATCGCTGGGCCTACGAGGAGCTAACTTCAGTTAGTGACCAGGAGGTCCACGGGTGGCGTGTGCAGAGCAAATAGTCACACGCGTGCTCCCATAGGTTTCAATGGGTGCGTAAAAAGTACAAAGTTACTGCAAGGAGGATCTTCCGGATGGACTGGGAACTCAAGATTTGGAACACAGGCACTAGAGATGTAATACTACACTTGGGCACAGGTGTGCCAGCTTTACCTCACCCACAGGAAGCGGGTGCATAGGCCTCGAAGTGCGTCGGGTTTCTTCTATCTGTTCCGTGGAGCCTGAAGACAAAGATGCTGCAGGCGGTCGGTCCGGGAGAAATGCAGTGGATCCAAGAGTGGATCGGAGATGTTGAAGACCTGTAAGCAGAGGGGACAGTGTTCACAGTCACTAGCCAGTGACCAGCGTGGCACCAGGTGGGTACCAGGCAATGTTGGGTGCAAACAGGAAGAAAGGTGTAGCTTGTCTCTGCAGCCACGTGGTCCCTGGAGGTCGACAACGTCCAGGAGTCGGTTCACGAGCTGTCCCATGCAGGCTCTCGCTGTCGGCGGTGTCGGCGTTTTGATCAAAGCAAACAAGCCTTGGCAAAAGCAATTGTTGTAGGAGATGAAATAAGCTGATGGTTCTGACCAGCAAGGTCAGAGGGACTGCTCCTTTGGAGGGGAGCAAGGGCCAGTCTGGAGCAACCAGACCATCGGTGTATTTCATAAAGTTCGTTGCCAAGATGGCTACTAGCCAGCGGCCAGCAACCGGTTAGGCGCGTCGAGTGGCAAAATGCAGAAGGGCCCCACGCAGATCGTGGAGATGCTGGAGGGCTCACCTTTGGTGCAGATGCTGCTCGGGTGTTGGGCTTCTCAGATCCCAAAGCACAACTTGGAGGGAGCCTTGGTTGTTGCACTTGTCAGCTTGTCGTGGTCGTTTCAAGATGGCTGGCTCCACGTGTCTCGGTGCCTCCACGGGTCTCCTCTTTTCAGGGACTGTGGATCGGGCGGTGAGAGGTCTGGAGGTCTAGGTCTTGTCAGTCTCTGGGCTCGGGCTCCGGCGGGAGGCGGCGGCAAAGCAGACGTTGATTCGCTGGATGGTGCTTGCGTTAGCAAGGTGGTCACTCCCTGACCACAGGGGAGATTGGCTTCAGTCCTCTGTGCGGCAGAGCGTCGAAGTTCCCGTCTTCTTCTTAGTGTTAAGTTGATTCCAGGATGTCTGAAGTCTTAGGACACAGCTCCTACCTTTAAGCGGATTCTAGGGGCCGGACTACCTGCTAGGTCCCTCCCTGTGTGTGGGACCAGGAAGGGGGGTGGTTACACCCCCAATCCTTTGTCCAGCTCGCCCCAGGCCTGGGACTGGTGTGCCCCAGGACCGGTTTGAACTGGCATATGCACCGAGGCTCCTTGTGAGCCACAGGCATGTCTGGTTTCTTTCAAGCCCTACCTGACCAATACACAAAATCCTGTCTGGGGTGGTGCACGCACCTCCCCTGGCAGGAAACCCTTTGTCCACACCTCCCAAGCTGGAAGGACTCCCAGCAGCAGGAGGGCAGACTTGTGTCTGTGGTGGCAGCATCCATTTTGTGGAGCTGAGGCTATGTCTGATTTTACCCGGGTTTCAGGTACTGTACATGTCGTGTCCCTCTAGAAGGGTGGAATGCTAACCCCGTCGCCAGAATTGGAGAGGGGTTAGTATTCCAATTCGTATGACACCTTACTCGACATGTTTTGATAAAGCCAAACCAAAGATAGCATTTAACCGCGAGGTTCATAATGCACTTAAGAGTATATGGTATGACGATATCTGGAAACAGTAGAAGGAAGTTGTTCCGACCACTGCAGACAGGCTCAGCTCATGCCAGAGCACCATCTCACATGGAACCAAGCACTCTGCCTTCAGGATTGTTAAGGCCTGCCATAGGAGTGACTTATAGGTTACCATGTGTCCCATTTAAGGTTAGGTATAGGTATACTACACCTAAGTAAGAGGTGATTACACCAACTTACCCCAGCTGAGTGATCAGCCAGTTGTGTCAAATTGTTAGGCCAAGCCTGGGGTGGCATAATACATGCTTCAGCCCTTGGCAGGCCTTGGGTACACCAATGCCCTGGGTACCTAGTGTACACTGGTACAGGGGCTGACAGGGTGATCCAACCAATTGGGTATGTACCTAGGGTACATGGAGTCCATTTTAAAGAGAGAACAGCCAGGCTGAGATCCTGAATAGCAGGATCTCAGGCCAACTAAGTCGAAAAACCAGCTAGACACTAGGCAAAAATTTGGGGGTAACCATAGTCAGGTATCCACCTTCCTACACAACCCCCCCCCAAACGAAGGGAGATAAGGCTGACCTTGACCAGGTAAGCCTATATTGCCCAAGTGGCCATATAAGGAGGAACCAGCACTGGCATGGTTACCCCCTGTCTCATGGTCCACTAAGCAATCCCTCACCCTAAGGGTATCAGAGGGTCTCCACCATAGGGAATCTCTACCTTTGGTGTGTCTTGGCAAAGTAAAAGGCTGGTGTTGAGATGGAGTACTGAAGTGAGTGTCCTCAAAGTGAGGCCTCACCTTCCTCCAATCCCCCTCCACCATGGATGCCTTTCTTTCCTTAACTGAGTTGCACTGTGCTCTCAGGGTCAGCCTCTGGCTACCTAAAGCTGGAGGCTGGGTCCCTTTTGTGGGCTTACTGGAGGGACAGGTCAGGTCTGGGGCCCTAAGGTCCCATGTTTGCCTGTACCCAACAGAATCCCTCTGGGGGAGGTCCCTAACTACCTGTAAAGGAGATCCCTCAGGAATGTTTTTACCCATCACCTGACTAGGGCTACTAGCCAGGCAATCCTCATTCTTTTGATGGGGGGGTTCTTGTGGACAGGGGCCCTCTTGGGGTCCACTGGCCTCCCTGACCTCTGCAGCCCTGGGCTGACTGAGGCAGGGTAGAGAGAGGCAGGCTACCTGCACCAGACTGGGTCCCACCTTGGAAGGGGCCACTGACATCAGAGGCTCTGCCAGGCCAGGCCTGGCTACCTCTGGGGCAGTTCCTTCACAAGGGGTGAGGTCAGCTCCCTGAGGAGGCTGACTTTTTCCTAATGTCTGGGGAGAGGGAGACTTTTCTTCCTCCCCACTACTCTCTGTTTGTGTGGAGTGATCCATAGTTTCAGGCTTCACTACACCTATGTCAGTCTGAGTATAGGCTGAGACCATTACAGCCTTGCCAACCTTTTCAGGGGGGCACTCAGTTTGTGTTTGAGCTGTGACTGTCACAGCTCTGCCAGTCTCTACAGGGAAGTCTGTCTGTGCCTGGGCTGTGGCTACCACTGCCCTTCCAACCTTTCCAGGGAGGAAATCTATTTGGACAGGGGTTGTGAATGGCACAACCCCACTACCCTTTTGTGAAAGGCCTACCATTTTAGAATGGGTGTCTTGTTCAACTCCAGCCCAAGCTGAGAGTTCTAAGTCATTCCCCAGTAAGCAGTCTACAGGCAAGGTTGGGGACACTGCCACCCTTTTAGGGCCAGTGACACCTCCCCAGCTGAGACATACCTCTGCCATGGGATGACTGTTCTGTTTGCCATCAATGTTGGTCACCTGGTAGGAGAAACCAGGCAAAAGCTGCTCAGAGGGAACTAGCCAATGGGCCACCATTGTGATGCTAGCTCCAGTGTCTCTGTAGGCCTCAGCTTTTGTACCATTGATGTAGGGCTCCTGTCTGTACCTACCCAAAGTGTTGGGACAGGCAGTGAAGTTGGCAAACCCCATGCCACCATCACAGACAAGAGTATCTGCTGCAGGGGAATTGGCTAAGCCAGGGTCCCCCTGTGTCCCCCAAGTAAACCCACCCAAATTGTTGGGGGCACTCCCACCACCTGGGGGATTACTGCTGACAGTAATAGGTGGTGTGACAGGAGTAATTGGAGGAACAGTTTTGTTTGTAGCCCTTGGGCAACTGCTGTCAGTTTTCCAATGCCCAGGAGTTTTACACTCATGGCAGTAAGGCGTTTTACCTGTGGTAGAGGAGGGAGCTTGGGACCCACCACCCTGTGTGGAGTTTTGGGGCCCTGAGGAAGATTTCTCTTTTGCCTTATCCCCTCCCTTCTCTTGAGGTTTGGTGGTATCTTTCTTTTGGTCACCACCCTGATTCTTAGGCCTGATCCTGGTCCTGACCCATTTATCTGCCCTCTTTCCCAATTCTTGGGGAGAGGTCAAATCTGAGTCTACCAGGTGTTGATGGAGGAGCTGGTTTTGACAGTTACTTAAAATCTGTTCTCTCATCATCAAATTGTACAATCCTGTATAATCAGATACCTTACTTCCCAGCAACCAACCCTCCAAAGCCTTAGTGGCACATTCAACATATTCAGACCAGTCCTGAGTCTGTGTCTTTTGGGTGTCTCTGAACATTAACCTGTACTGTTCAGTGGTTAAGCCTAACCCATCAACCAGAACACTCTTCAGAACTCTGTAGTTTCTGACATCCTCTTCTCTAACAGTGAGGAGTCTGTCTCTGCCTCTTCCTTCAAAGGAGAGCCAGAGGATTGCTGCCCACTGGTCTTCAGGAACCTGCTGTACTTTGCAGGCTCTCTCAAGAGCAGTTATCCATTTGTGGATGTCATCCCCACTTTTGTAGGGGGGCACAACCTTAGACAGGTTCCTATTATCAAAGACCCTATCTTTGTCCTTAGGGACAATGCTGCCACCAGTGGGTATAAACCCACTCTCTCTAGGTTGCCTAGCCTTCCTCAGTTTTTCTTCCATCAGGGCTACTTCTAGCTCCTGCTTCCTGATCCTCAGCTGGGCTTCCTGCATTCTGGCCTCGTGTTCCCTCCTCTGAGGGGTGGTCATCCTTTTCCTGGAGTGACCTTGAGAGCCTCTAGAGCCATGGGAAGCATTGGAGTCACCTGAGCGATTCCTTTGCCTCCCAAGCCCTGTGTTAAGTCCACTGGGGAGATCCAATGGGGTAAACCCACTGTCAATCCCCAATAGCCTTAGTTTAGCTGGGCCAAGTATAACACTTGGCACTGGGCTAGTTCTCCCTTCATCCTCACTACTTTCTGTATCCTCACCACTTTCCTCCCCTGTAGTATGATTCTCATCTAAGGGATGGCTATTGGAACTGGGTACCTCTGTAGCATCTTCAGAAGGGGGGCCTCCTGTTCCTGACCCTAAGGGGGCTAACTGGGAAGCTTTCCTGAGTTCTCTCTGATTCTCATCATTTTGCAAGAGTTCTCTGAGCTCAGCAGAGGTAGGGTTCTTGGGCTGTTTAAGGCCTCTAAGAGTTGCCAAATGCCTGAGCTCATTCTGGTTAAGGGTAGCAAAGCTGGATGGTGCCCTCTGGGGGTCACTCTCAACAGAGATGGGTACAGTGGACCCCTCTGCCCCGGCCATTGCTCTTAAGTGTGGGTGGATGTGTTGCAATCTACCTACACTTGGGTTTACCTACTAAACCTATCTAGTAGTTGTAGTCAGGGTGTGCTACTCCCTTTGCTCTACAACAACTAAGTTCAGTAGAACTTATGTATATCTAATCTTGTTTTTTATGTACCTACAGGTACCTATGTGATCTTTCAATTGGTAACCAAGAGATTACAATGGTAAAACACAGCAAGCTCAAATCCAACCGCTGCTCACCAATGTGAGAAGTTGGCCTGGTATATGATGCTCACTAGTTAAAGTGATCACCTTGTACCATGCCAAGCAACCCTTATGGTGTGGTTGCAAGTCAACCTTTTCGGACTAGCTGCCCTAGTGGTAGCGTAGGCTAAGCAGTCTTTGAGGCTAAACTCGTGAAGCGTGTTAAGCCAGCTGTTTTACCAAATGCAACCCCCTTTTATACCAATGAAAGGACACCACACAGATATATATTCAAAATATATATGTATTTATTTCTCAAAGTAACCCCTAGTCTCTTTATGAGCACAGGAGCACAAATCGTCAAACAAGATTACAGTGGAATACACAGAAGTTGCACTTTATATGGATAGGCCCTGGTGGCCGCTCAAACCATATACTAAAATAGTGGTATAAGTACCACGGACAGAAAAGGGAAAAGGCCTAGGGCCTCTAGAATCGCTGGGCCTACGAGGAGCTAACTTCAGTTAGTGACCAGGAGGTCCACGGGTGGCGTGTGCAGAGCAAATAGTCACACGCGTGCTCCCATAGGTTTCAATGGGTGCGTAAAAAGTACAAAGTTACTGCAAGGAGGATCTTCCGGATGGACTGGGAACTCAAGATTTGGAACACAGGCACTAGAGATGTAATACTACACTTGGGCACAGGTGTGCCAGCTTTACCTCACCCACAGGAAGCGGGTGCATAGGCCTCGAAGTGCGTCGGGTTTCTTCTATCTGTTCCGTGGAGCCTGAAGACAAAGATGCTGCAGGCGGTCGGTCCGGGAGAGATGCAGTGGATCCAAGAGTGGATCGGAGATGTTGAAGACCTGTAAGCAGAGGGGACAGTGTTCACAGTCACTAGCCAGTGACCAACGTGGCACCAGGTGGGTACCAGGCAATGTTGGGTGCAAACAGGAAGAAAGGTGTAGCTTGTCTCTGCAGCCACGTGGTCCCTGGAGGTCGACGACGTCCAGGAGTCGGTTCACGAGCTGTCCCACGCAGGCTCTCGCTGTCGGCGGTGTCGGCGACTTGATCGAAGCAAACAAGCCTTGGCAAAAGCAATTGTTGTAGGAGATGAAATAAGCTGATGGTTCTGACCAGCAAGGTCAGAGGGACTGCTCCTTTGGAGGGGAGCAAGGGCCAGTCTGGAGCAACCAGACAAGCGGTGTATTTCGTAAAGTTCGTCGCCAAGATGGCTACTAGCCAGCGGCCAGCAACCGGTTAGGCGCGTCGAGTGGCAAAATGCAGAAGGGCCCCACGCAGATCGTGGAGATGCTGGAGGGCTCACCTTTGGTGCAGATGCTGCTCGGGTGTTGGGCTTCTCAGATCCCAAAGCACAACTTGGAGGGAGCCTCGGTTGTTGCACTTGTCAGCTTGTCGTGGTCGTTTCAAGATGGCTGGCTCCACGTGTCTCGGTGCCTCCACGGGTCTCCTCTTTTCAGGGACTGTGGATCGGGCGGTGAGAGGTCTGGAGGTCCAGGTCTTGTCAGTCTCTGGGCTCGGGCTCCGGCGGGAGGCGGCGGCAAAGCAGACGTTGATTCGCTGGATGGTGCTTGCGTTAGCAAGGTGGTCACTCCCTGACCACAGGGGAGATTGGCTTCAGTCCTCTGTGCGGCAGAGCGTCGAAGTTCCCGTCTTCTTCTTAGTGTTAAGTTGATTCCAGGATGTCTGAAGTCTTAGGACACAGCTCCTACCTTTAAGCGGATTCTAGGGGCCGGACTACCTGCTAGGTCCCTCCCTATGGGTGGGACCAGGAAGGGGGGTGGTTACACCCCCAATCCTTTGTCCAGCTCGCCCCAGGCCTGGGACTGGTGTGCCCCAGGACCGGTTTGAACTAGCATATGCACCGAGGCTCCTTGTGAGCCACAGGCATGTCTGGTTTCTTTTAAGCCCTACCTGACCAATACACAAAATCCTGTCTGGGGTGGTGCACGCACCTCCCCTGGCAGGAAACCCTTTGTCCACACCTCCCAAGCTGGAAGGACTCCCAGCAGCAGGAGGGCAGACTTGTGTCTGTGGTGGCAGCATCCATTTTGTGGAGCTGAGGCTATGTCTGATTTTACCCGGGTTTCAGGTACTGTACATGTCGTGTCCCTCTAGAAGGGTGGAATGCTAACCCCGTCGCCAGAATTGGCGAGGGGTTAGTATTCCAATTCGTATGACACCTTACTCGACATGTTTTGATAAAGCCAAACCAAAGATAGCATTTAACCGCGAGGTTCATAATGCACTTAAGAGTATATGGTATGACGATATCTGGAAACAGTAGAAGGAAGTTGTTCCGACCACTGCAGACAGGCTCAGCTCATGCCAGAGCACCATCTCACATGGAACCAAGCACTCTGCCTTCAGGATTGTTAAGGCCTGCCATAGGAGTGACTTATAGGTTACCATGTGTCCCATTTAAGGTTAGGTATAGGTATACTACACCTAAGTAAGAGGTGATTACACCAACTTACCCCAGCTGAGTGATCAGCCAGTTGTGTCAAATTGTTAGGCCAAGCCTGGGGTGGCATAATACATGCTTCAGCCCTTGGCAGGCCTTGGGTACACCAATGCCCTGGGTACCTAGTGTACACTGGTACAGGGGCTGACAGGGTGATCCAACCAATTGGGTATGTACCTAGGGTACATGGAGTCCATTTTAAAGAGAGAACAGCCAGGCTGAGATCCTGAATAGCAGGATCTCAGGCCAACTAAGTCGAAAAACCAGCTAGACACTAGGCAAAAATTTGGGGGTAACCATAGTCAGGTATCCACCTTCCTACAGTCGGTCTGAATCTTGAAGTGAGTGCCAAACAAGTATGGCCTCAGCTTCTTCAGGGCCCACACCACAGCAAAGGCCTCCCTCTCAATAGCTGACCAATTCTTCTCTCTGGGGGTCAACCTTCTGCTAATAAAAGCAATGGGTTGGTCTTGACCATCTACATTAAGTTGTGACAGCACAGCTCCCACACCCAACTCAGAAGCATCTGTTTGGACAATAAACTCTTTGGAGTAGTCAGAACTTTTCAGGATAGGTGCAGAGCACATGGCCTCCTTCAGGTCATCAAATGCCTTTTGACAGCTTACTGTCCACTGAACCTTTTTGGGCATCTTCTTGGATGTCAGATCATTAAGAGGAGTCACAATGGACCCATAGTTCTTACCAAACTTCCTGTAGTACCCAGTCAAGACCAAGAAAGCTCGAACTTGAGTCTGGGTGGTTGGAGGGGACCAGTCCTTGATGGATTGTATCTTACTCTCCAGTGGTTGAACTCGGCCTCCACCTACAAGGTGGCCCAAATACACAACCTTACTCTGCCCTATCTGGCACTTAGTAGCCTTGATAGTGAGGCCTGTCCTTTGCAGAGCCTCAAGAGCCTTCTTCAGGTGGATCAGGTGATCCTCCCAGGTGGAGCTAAAGAAAGCAATGTCATCAAGATATGCTGCACAAAAGTCATCCAACCCAGTAAGGACTTGGTTCACCAGCCTTTGGAAGGTGGCAGGTGCATTCTTCAGACCAAAGGGCGTCACCACAAATTGGTAGTGCCCACCTGGGGTTGAGAATGCTGTTTTGGCCTTAGACTCCTCAGCTAATCTGATTTGCCAATAGCCAGCTGTCAAGTCAAATGTGCTCAAAAACTTAGCAGAAGCCAGTTTATCTATGAGCTCATCTGCCCTTGGAATAGGATGTGTGTGAGAAGTTGGCCTGGTATATGATGCTCACTAGTTAAAGTGATCACCTTGTACCATGCCAAGCAACCCTTATGGTGTGGTTGTAAGTCAACCTTTTCGGACTAGCTGCCCTAGTGGTAGCGTAGGCTAAGCAGTCTTTGAGGCTAAACTCGTGAAGCGTGTTAAGCCAGCTGTTTTACCAAATGCAACCCCCTTTTATACCAATGAAAGGACACCACACAGATATATATTCAAAATATATATGTATTTATTTCTCAAAGTAACCCCTAGTCTCTTTATGAGCACAGGAGCACAAATCGTCAAACAAGATTACAGTAGAATACACAGAAGTTGCACTTTATATGGATAGGCCCTGGTGGCCACTCAAACCATATACTAAAATAGTGGTATAAGTACCACGAACAGAAAAGGGAAAAGGCCTAGGGCCTCTAGAATCGCTGGGCCTACAAGGAGCTAACTTCAGTTAGTGACCAGGAGGTCCACGGGTGGCGTGTGCAGAGCAAATAGTCACACGCGTGCTCCCATAGGTTTCAATGGGTGCGTAAAAAGTACAAAGTTACTGCAAAAAGGATCTTCCGGATGGACTAGGAACTCAAGATTTGGAACACAGGCACTAGAGATGTAATACTACACTTGGGCACAGGTGTGCCAGCTTTACCTCACCCACAGGAAGCGGGTGCATAGGCCTCGAAGTGCGTCGGGTTTCTTCTATCTGTTCCGTGGAGCCTGAAGACAAAGATGCTGCAGGTGGTCGGTCCGGGAGAGATGCGGTGGATCCAAGAGTGGATCGGAGATGCTGAAGACCTGTAAGCAGAGGGGACAGTGTTCACAGTCACTAGCCAGTGACCAGCGTGGCACCAGGTGGGTACCAGGCAATGTCGGGTGCAAACAGGGAGAAAGGTGTAGCTTGTCTCTGCAGCCACGTGGTCCCTGGAGGTCGACGACGTCCAGGAGTCGGTTCACGAGCTGACCCACGCAGGCTCTCGCTGACGGCGGTGTCGGCGACTTGATCGAAGCAAACAAGCCTTGGCAAAAGCAATTGTTGTAGGAGATGAAATAAGCTGATGGTTCTGACCAGCAAGGTCAGAAGGACTGCTCCTTTGGAGGCGAGCAAGGGCCAGTCTGGAGCAACCAGACCAGTGGTGTATTTCTTGAAGTTCGTCGCCAAGATGTGCACTAGCCAGCGGGCCAGCAACCGGTTAGGCGCGTCGAGTGGCAAAATGCAGAAGGGCCCCACGCAGATCATGGAGATGCTGGAGGGCTCAACTTTGGTGCAGATGCTGCTCGAGGGTTGGGCTTCTCAGATCCCAAAGCACAACTTGGAGGGAGCCTCGGTTGTTGCACTTGTCAGCTTGTCGTGGTCGTTTCAAGATGGCTGGCTCCACGTGTCTCGGTGCCTCCACGGGTCTCCTCTTTTCAGGGACTGTGGATCGGGCGGTGAGAGGTCTGGAGGTCCAGTTCTTGTCAGTCTCTGGGCTCGGGCTCCGGCGGGAGGCGGCAGCAAAGCAGACGTTGATTCGCTGGATGGTGCTTGCGTTAGCAAGGTGGTCACTCCCTGACCACAGGGGAGATTTCCTTCAGTCTTCTGTGCAGCAGAATGTCGAAGTTCCCGTCTTCTTCTTAGTTTCAAGTTGATTCCAGGATGTCTGAAGTCTTAGGACACATCTCCTACCTTTAAGCGGATTCTAGGGGCCGGACTACCTGCTAGGTCCCTCCCTATGGGTGGGACCAGGAAGGGGGGTGGTTACACCCCCAATCCTTTGTCCAGCTCGCCCCAGGCCCGGGACTGGTGTGCCCCAGGACCGGTTTGAACTGGCATATGCACCGAGGCTCCTTGTGAGCCACAGGCATGTCTGGTTTCTTTCAAGCCCTACCTGACCAATACACAAAATCCTGTCTGGGATGGTGCATGCACCTCCCCTGGCAGGAAACCCTTTGTCCACACCTCCCAAGCTGGAAGGACTCCCAGCAGCAGGAGGGCAGACTTGTGTCTGTGGTGACAGCATCCATTTTGTGGAGCTGAGGCTATGTCTGATTTTACCCGGGTTTCAGGTACTGTACATGTCGTGTCCCTCTAGAAGGGTGGAATGCTAACCCCGTCGCCAGAATTGGCGAGGGGTTAGTATTCCAATTCGTATGACACCTTACTCGACATGTTTTGATAAAGCCAAACCAAAGATAGCATTTAACCGCGAGGTTCATAATGTACTTAAGAGTATATGGTATGACGATATCTGGAAACAGTAGAAGGAAGTTGTTCCGACCACTGCAGACAGGCTCAGCTCATGCCAGAGCACCATCTCACATGGAACCAAGCACTCTGCCTTCAGGATTGTTAAGGCCTGCCATAGGAGTGACTTATAGGTTACCAGGTGCCCCATTTAAGGTTAGGTATAGGTATACTACACCTAAGTAAGAGGTGATTACACCAACTTACCCCAGCTGAGTGATCAGCCAGTTGTGTCAAATTGTTAGGCCAAGCCTGGGGTGGCATAATACATGCTTCAGCCCCTGGCAGGCCTTGGGTACACCAATGCCCTGGGTACCTAGTGTACACTGGTACAGGGGCTGACAGGGTGATCCACTTCCAATTGGTTATGCACCTAGGGTGCATAGTTTTAATTTAGTAGAGAGAACAGCAGGCTGGGGGTCTGATTGGCAGGCCCACAGCCTCAATATGTCAAAAACCAGTGAAGCAAAAAGCAAAAATGTGGGGTGACCATAGGATAGCAGACCCTACTCTCCTACACAACCCCCCCCAAACGCAGGGACATTAAACTAGCCTTGACCAGTCTCGTCTTCATGTCCTAAGTGGAAGTACCTGGAGAGACCATCTGCATTCCCATGGTCAGTACCTGGCCGGTGCTCCACAGTAAAGTCCATCCCCTGTAGGGAAATGGACCACCTAAGCAGTTTGGGGTTTTCACCCTTCATCTGATTTAGCCATAAGAGGGGCTTATGGTCGGTCTGAATCTTGAAGTGAGTGCCAAACAAGTATGGCCTCAGCTTCTTCAGGGCCCACACCACAGCAAAGGCCTCCCTCTCAATAGCTGACCAATTCTTCTCTCTGGGGGTCAACCTTCTGCTAATAAAAGCAATGGGTTGGTCTTGACCATCTACATTAAGTTGTGACAGCACAGCTCCCACACCCAACTCAGAAGCATCTGTTTGGACAATAAACTCTTTGGAGTAGTCAGGACTTTTCAGGATAGGTGCAGAGCACATGGCCTCCTTCAGGTCATCAAATGCCTTTTGACAGCTTACTGTCCACTGAACCTTTTTGGGCATCTTCTTGGATGTCAGATCATTAAGAGGAGTCACAATGGACCCATAGTTCTTAACAAACTTCCTGTAGTACCCAGTCAAGCCCAAGAAAGCTCGAACTTGAGTCTGGGTGGTTGGAGGAGACCAGTCCTTGATGGATTGTATCTTACTCTCCAGTGGTTGAACTTGGCCTCCACCTACAAGGTGGCCCAAATATACAACCTTACTCTACCCTATCTGGCACTTAGTAGCCTTGATAGTGAGGCCTGCCCTTTGCAGAGCCTCAAGAGCCTTCTTCAGGTGGATCAGGTGATCCTCCCAGGTGGAGCTAAAGACAGCAATGTCATCAAGATGTGCTGCGCAAAAGTCATCCAACCCAGTAAGGACTTGGTTCACCAGCCTTTGGAATGTGGCAGGTGCATTCTTCAGACCAAAGGGCATCACCACAAACTGATAATGCCCACCTGGGGTTGAGAATGCTGTTTTGGCCTTAGACTCCTCAGCTAATCTGATTTGCCAATAGCCAGCTGTTAAGTCAAATGTGCTCAAAAACTTAGCAGAAGCTAGTTTGTCTATGAGCTCATCTGCCCTTGGAATAGGGTGTGCATCTGTCCTGGTGACAGCATTGAGTCCTCTGTAATCCACACAGAACCTCATCTCTCTCTTTCCATCTTTGGTGTGAGGTTTGGGGACCAGGACCACTGGGCTAGCCCAGGGGCTCTCTGAGGGTTCAATGACACCTAATTCCAGCATTTTATGTACCTCAGCCTTTATACAGTCCCTGACGTGGTCAGGTTGTCTGTAAAGCTTGTTCTTTACAGGCAGACTGTCACCAGTGTCCACCACATGGGTACACCAGTCAGTTTGACTAGGTATCAAGGAAAACATATGTGAAAATGATTGTAGAACCTGTCTACATTCAGTCTGCTGATGGGCAGTGAGGTTGCCTCCAAGGGTCACTCCTTCAACTGAGCCATCTTCAGGGTTCTGAGACAACAGGTCTGGGAGAGGGTCACTCTCTTCCTCCTGTCCCTCATCTGTAGCCATGACTAAGCCCATGTCTGCCCTGTCAACATATGCTTTAAGCCTGTTAACATGGAGTACCCTGTGGGGACTCCTGGGAGTTCCTAGGTCTACCAAGTAGGTGACCTCTCCCTTCTTTTCCAGGATTGTATGGGGTCCAGACCATTTGTCTTGGAGTGCTGCTGGGGCCACTGGCTCCAGCACCCATACCTTCTGTCCTGGCTGAAACTCAACCAAGACAGCCTTTTGGTCATGCCAAGCTTTCTGTAATGCCTGGCTTGCCTCAAGGTTTTTGGATGCCTTCTCCATATACTCAGCCATCCTGGAGCGGAGACCAAGTACATAGTCCACTATGTCTGTCTTAGGCTTTTTGAGAGGTAACTCCCATCCTTCCTTCACTAAACACAGTGGGCCTCTTACAGGGTGCCCAAACAACAATTCAAAGGGGCTGTAGCCAACTCCTTTTTGTGGGACCTCTCTGTAAGCAAACAGAAGGCAGGGTAGAAGGATGTCCCATCTTCGCCTGAGCTTTTCAGGTAATCCTTTGATCATACCCTTTAGGGTCTTGTTGAATCTCTCAACAAGCCCATTGCATTGTGGGTGATAAGGGGTGGTGAACTTGTAGTTGACACCACATTCCTTCCACATAGCTGTCAAGTATCCTGACATAAAGTTGGTACCTCTGTCAGATACTACCTCCTTAGGAAACCCCACTCTGGAGAATACTCCCAGCAGGGCCCTGGCCACAACAGGTGCTGTAGTGGTCCTAAGGGGAATTGCCTCTGGATACCTGGTGGCATGATCCACTACCACCAGTATAAATCTGTGCCCAGATGCAGTGGGAGGATCCATGGGACCCACTATATCTATTCCCACTCTTTCAAAGGGGACCCCCACCACAGGTAGTGGTATTAGGGGGGCCTTTGTTGTGCCACCTGATTTGCCACTGGCTTGGCAGGTCACACAGGAGCGACAAAACTCCTTTGTATCTTCATTCATATGAGGCCAGTGAAAGTGAGGGACAAGCCTGTCCCAAGTCTTGTTCTGGCCTAAGTGTCCTGCTAAAGGAATATCATGGGCCAAGGTAAGAAGGAAGCCCCTAAATTGCAGAGGTATAACCAACCTCCTGGTAGCACCAGGCTTGGGGTCTCTAGCCTCTGAATAAAGGAGGCCTTCATCCCAATACACTTTATGGGTACCTTGAGCATTCCCAGCAGCCTCAGCAGCAGCCAGCTGTCTGAGGGGTTCAAGAGAGGGACAGGATAACTGAGCCTTCCTCAAGTCAGCCCTTGAAGGTCCCCCTGTCCCCAGAAACTCAACCTGATCAGGTTCAAGCTCTTCAGGGACAGTTCCTTCAGGGTCCTCTAGATCAGCTTCCTGGGAAGGCTGATCATCACTCTGAGGCAGGGGGGAAGGCACAGCCTTGACCCTCCTGTTCTTCTTCTTGGTAGGTGCTTGGTCCATTGTTCCAGGATCCAAGACCTGAGGTTCAGTGAGGCACTTTTTGGCCTGTGACCTGGTCACAGCAAGGACATGTGATGATATACCTAACATCTCTGCATGAGTCCTGTACTCCACTTCTGACCATAGAGAACTCTCTAGGTCATTGCCCAACAAACATTCTACTGGGAGGTCTGCACTAACCACAACCCTTTTGAGGCCAGTTACCCCTCCCCATGAGAAGTTAACAACTGCCACACTATGTGAAGTAGTGGCATTGCTAGCATTGGTCACCAGGTAGTTCTCACCTGGTATGTACTGTCCAGGGTCCACAAAGCCTGGTGTCACCATAGTGACACTGGCACATGTGTCCCTGTAGGCTTGAGCCACTTTTTCGTTAATTAAAGGAGTCTGTCTGTACTTGCCCAGGTTACTGGGGCTCACAGTCAGGGACAAATCAATGTCCCCATCACAGATCAAGACTGCCTGTGTCAGGGTTCTGTCTAAGTCAGAATCTCCTTCAGTTCCCATAGTGATTCCCACTACACCCTTTGTCTGGGGACCAACACTGCTAACAGTAGTACTGGGAGCAGGTGCCTTAGGGGCAACAGTGTTGGGGGCTCCACCCTTTTTACAATCACTAGTCCAGGGAGTTGTATTCTTGCAATGATTGCAACAGGGTTTCTTTTGACCTTCTTTCTTCTTTCCCTTGGATTGTTGTTGGGACCCACCCTCCTTAGCAGTAGTTTGGGGCCCTGTTGAAGACTTCTGGTCTTTAGATTTCTGATCTCCACCCTTTTGGTCTGTTTTCTTCTGATCACCCCCTTGGCCCTGGGTCTGGTTCTTTTGCTTAACCCTGGTTCTGACCCATTTGTCTGCCTTCTTTCCCAATTCTTGGGGAGAGGTCAGATCAGAGTCAACCAAGTGTTGATGCAGTTGCTGGTTTTGACAGTTATTTAAAATCTGTTCTCTCATCATCAAATTATACAATCCTGTAAAATCAGATACCTTACTTCCCAGCAATCAACCCTCCAAAGCCTTAGTGGCACATTGAACATATTCAGACCAGTCCTGAGTCTGTGTCTTTTGGGTGTCTCTGAACATTAACCTGTACTGTTCAGTGGTTAAGCCTAACCCATCAACCAGAACACTCTTCAGGACTCTGTAATTTCTGACATCCTCTTCTCTAACAGTGAGGAGTCTGTCTCTGCCTCTTCCTTCAAAGGAGAGCCAGAGGATTGCTGCCCACTGGTCTTCAGGAACCTGCTGTACTTTGCAGGCTCTCTCAAGAGCAGTTATCCATTTGTGGATGTCATCCCCACTTTTGTAGGGGGGCACAACCTTAGACAGGTTCCTATTATCAAAGACCCTATCTTTGTCCTTAGGGACAATGCTGCCACCAGTGGGTATAGACCCACTCTCTCTAGGTTGCCTAGCCTTGTTCAGTTTTTCTTCCATCAGGGCTACTTCTAGCTCCTGCTTCCTGATCCTCAGCTGGGCTTCCTACATTCTGGCCTCATGTTCCCTCCTCTGAGGGGTGGTCATCCTTTTCCTGGAGTGACCTTGAGAGCCTCTAGAGGCATGAGAAGCATTAGAGTCACCTGAGCGATTCCTTTGCCTCCCAAGCCCCTGGTTAAGTCCACTGGGGAGATCCAATGGGATGATCCCATTGTCAGTCCCCAATAGCCTTAGTTTAGCTGGGCCAAGTATAACACTTGGCACTGGGCTAGTTCTCCCTTCATCATCACTACTTTCTGTATCCTCCCCACTTTCCTCCTCTGTAGTATGGTTCTCATCTAAGGGATGGCTATTGGAAAGGGGTACTTCTGTAGCATCTTCAGAAGGGGGGCCTCCTGTTCCTGACCCTAAGGGGGCTAACTGGGAAGCTTTCTTGAGCTCTCTCTGATTTTCATCATTTTGCAAGAGTTCTCTGAGCTCAGCAGAGGTAGGGTTCTTGGGCTGTTTAAGGCCTCTAAGAGTTGCCAAATGCCTGAGCTCATTCCGATTAAGGGTAGCAAAGATGGATGGTGCCCTCTGGGGGTCACTCTCAACAGAGATGGGTACAGTGGGCCCCTCTGCCCCAGCCATTGCTCTTAAGTGTGGGTGGATGTGTTGCAATCTACCTACACTTGGGTTTACCTACTAAACCTATCTAGTAGTTGTAGTCAGGGTGTGCTACTCCCTTTGCTCTACAACAACTAAGTTCAGTAGAACTTATGTATATCTAATCTTGTTTTATATGTACCTACATGTACCTATGTGATCTTTCAATTGGTAACCAAGAGATTACAATGGTAAAACACAGCATACCAATGAAAGTACACCACACATGTATATATTCAAAATATATATGTATTTATTTCTCAAAGTAACCCCTAGTCTCTTTATGAGCACAGGAGCACAAATCGTCAAACAAGATTACAGTAGAATACACAGAAGTTGCACTTTATATGGATAGGCCCTGGTGGCCGCTCAAACCATATACTAAAATAGTGGTATAAGTACCACGAACAGAAAAGGGAAAAGGCCTAGGGCCTCTAGAATCGCTGGGCCTACAAGGAGCTAACTTCAGTTAGTGACCAGGAGGTCCACGGGTGGCGTGTGCAGAGCAAATAGTCACACGCGTGCTCCCATAGGTTTCAATGGGTGCGTAAAAAGTACAAAGTTACTGCAAAAAGGATCTTCCGGATGGACTAGGAACTCAAGATTTGGAACACAGGCACTAGAGATGTAATACTACACTTGGGCACAGGGGTGCCAGCTTTACCTCACCCACAGGAAGCGGGTGCATAGGCCTCGAA
Source organism: Triturus cristatus (assembly GCF_964204655.1). NCBI lineage: Eukaryota > Metazoa > Chordata > Amphibia > Caudata > Salamandridae > Triturus > Triturus cristatus. The sequence goes on along the minus strand of NW_028188305.1, from coordinate 101,669 downwards.
GTGCGTCGGGTTTCTTCTATCTGTTCCGTGGAGCTTGAAGACAAAGATGCTGCAGGGGGTCGGTCCGGGAGAGATGCAGTGGATCCAAGAGTGGATCGGAGATGTTGAAGACCTGTAAGCAGAGGGGACAGTGTTCACAGTCACTAGCCAGTGACCAGCGTGGCACCAGGTGGGTACCAGGCAATGTCGGGTGCAAACAGGAAGAAAGGTGTAGCTTGTCTCTGCAGCCACGTGGTCCCTGGAGGTCGACAACATCCAGGATTCGGTTCACGAGCTGTCCCATGCAGGCTCTCGCTGTCGGCGGTGTCGGCGACTTGATCGAAGCAAACAAGCCTTGGCAAAAGCAATTGTTGTAGGAGATGAAATAAGCTGATGGTTCTGACCAGCAAGGTCAGAAGAACTGCTCCTTTGGAGGGGAGCAAGGGCCAGTCTGGAGCAACCAGACCAGCGGTGTATTTCGTAAAGTTCATCGCCAAGATGGCTACTAGCCAGCGGGCCAGCAACTGGTTAGGCGCGTCGAGTGGCAAAATGCAGAAGGGCCCCACGCAGATCGTGGAGAAGCTGGAGGGCTCACCTTTGGTGCAGATGCTGCTCGGGTGTTGGGCTTCTCAGATCCCAAAGCACAACTTGGAGGGAGCCTCGGTTGTTGCACTTGTCAGCTTGTCGTGGTCGTTTCAAGATGGCTGGCTCCACGTGTCTCGGTGCCTCCACGGGTCTCCTCTTTTCAGGGACTGTGGATCGGGCGGTGAGAGGTCTGGAGGTCCAGGTCTTGTCAGTCTCTGGGCTCGGGCTCCAGCGGGAGGCGGCGGCAAAGCAGATGTTGATTCGCTGGATGGTGCTTGCGTTAGCAAGGTGGTCACTCCCTGACCACAGGGGAGATTTCCTTCAGTCTTCTGTGCAGCAGAATGTCGAAGTTCCCGTCTTCTTCTTAGTTTCAAGTTGATTCCAGGATGTCTGAAGTCTTAGGACACAGCTCCTACCTTTAAGCGGATTCTAGGGGCCGGACTACCTGCTAGGTCCCTCCCTATGGGTGGGACCAGGAAGGGGGGTGGTTACACCCCCAATCCTTTGTCCAGCTCGCCCCAGGCCCGGGACTGGTGTGCCCCAGGACCGGTTTGAACTGGCATATGCACCGAGGCTCCTTGTGAGCCACAGGCATGTCTGGTTTCTTTCAAGCCCTACCTGACCAATACACAAAATCCTGTCTGGGGTGGTGCATGCACCTCCCCTGGCAGGAAACCCTTTGTCCACACCTCCCAAGCTGGAAGGACTCCCAGCAGCAGGAGGGCAGACTTGTGTCTGTGGTGGCAGCATCCATTTTGTGGAGCTGAGGCTATGTCTGATTTTACCCGGGTTTCAGGTACTGTACATGTCGTGTCCCTCTAGAAGGGTGGAATGCTAACCCCGTCGCCAGAATTGGCGAGGGGTTAGTATTCCAATTCGTATGACACCTTACTCGACATGTTTTGATAAAGCCAAACCAAAGATAGCATTTAACCGCGAGGGTCATAATGCACTTAAGAGTATATGGTATGACGATATCTGGAAACAGTAGAAGGAAGTTGTTCCGACCACTGCAGACAGGCTCAGCTCATGCCAGAGCACCATCTCACATGGAACCAAGCACTCTGCCTTCAGGATTGTTAAGGCCTGCCATAGGAGTGACTTATAGGTTACCAGGTGTCCCATTTAAGGTTAGGTATAGGTATACTACACCTAAGTAAGAGGTGATTACACCAACTTACCCCAGCTGAGTGATCAGCCAGTTGTGTCAAATTGTTAGGCCAAGCCTGGGGTGGCATAATACATGCTTCAGCCCCTGGCAGGCCTTGTGTACACCAATGCCCTTGGTACCTAGTGTACACTGGTACAGGGGCTGACAGGGTGATCCACTTCCAATTGGTTATGCACCTAGGGTGCATAGTTTTAATTTAGTAGAGAGAACAGCAGGCTGGGGGTCGGATTGGCAGGCCCACAGCCTCAATATGTCAAAAACCAGTGAAGCAAAAAGCAAAAATTTGGGGTGACCATAGGATAGCAGACCCTACTCTCCTACAATAGGCCTCGAAGTGCGTCGGGTTTCTTCTATCTGGTCCGTGGAGCCTGAAGACAAAGATGCTGCAGGTGGTCGGTCCGGGAGAGATGCGGTGGATCCAAGAGTGGATCGAAGATGCTGAAGACCTGTAAGCAGAGGGGATGGTGTTCACAGTCACTAGCCAGTGATCAGCGTGGCACCAGGTGGGTACCAGGCAATGTCGGGTGCAAACAGGGAGAAAGGTGTAGCTTGTCTCTGCAGCCACGTGGTCCCTGGAGGTCGACGACGTCCAGGAGTCGGTTCACGAGCTGTCCCACGCAGGCTCTCGCTGTCGGCGGTGTCGGCGACTTGATCGAAGCAAACAAGCCTTGGCAAAAGCAATTGTTGTAGGAGATGAAATAAGCTGATGGTTCTGACCAGCAAGGTCAGAAGGACTGCTCCTTTGGAGGGGAGCAAGGGCCAGTCTGGAGCAACCAGACCAGTGGTGTATTTCTTGAAGTTCGTCGCCAAGATGGCCACTAGCCAGCGGGCCAGCAACCGGTTAGGCGCGTCGAGTGGCAAAATACAGAAGGGCCCCACGCAGATCGTGGAGATGCTGGAGGGCTCACCTTTGGTGCAGATGCTGCTCGAGGGTTGGGCTTCTCAGATCCCAAAGCACAACTTGGAGAGAGCCTCGGTTGTTGCACTTGTCAGCTTGTCGTGGTCGTTTCAAGATGGCTGGCTCCACGTGTCTCGGTGCCTCCACGGGTCTCCTCTTTTCAGGGACTATGGATCTTGCGGTGAGAGGTCTGGAGGTCCAGGTCTTGTCAGTCTCTGGGCTCGGGCTCCGGCGGGAGGCGGCGGCAAAGCAGACGTTGATTCGCTGGATGGTGCTTGCGTTAGCAAGGTGGTCACTCCCTGACCACAGGGGAGATTTCCTTCAGTCTCCTGTGCAGCAGAATGTCGAAGTTCCCGCCTTCTTCTTAGTTTCAAGTTGATTCCAGGATGTCTGAAGTCTTAGGACACAGCTCCTACCTTTAAGCGGATTCTAGGGGCCGGACTACCTGCTAGGTCCCTCCCTATGGGTGGGACCAGGAAGGGGGGTGGTTACACCCCCAATCCTTTGTCCAGCTCGCCCCAGGCCCGGGACTGGTGTGCCCCAGGACCGGTTTGAACTGGCATATGCACCGAGGCTCCTTGTGAGCCACAGGCATGTCTGGTTTCTTTCAAGCCCTACCTGACCAATACACAAAATCCTGTCTGGGGTGGTGCATGCACCTCCCCTGGCAGGAAACCCTTTGTCCACACCTCCCAAGCTGGAAGGACTCCCAGCAGCAGGAGGGCAGACTTGTGTCATTGGTGGCAGCATCCATTTTGTGGAGCTGAGGCTATGTCTGATTTTACCCGGGTTTCAGGTACTGTACATGTCGTGTCCCTCTAGAAGGGTGGAATGCTAACCCCGTCACCAGAATTGGCGAGGGGTTAGTATTCCAATTCGTATGACACCTTACTCGACATGTTTTGATAAAGCCAAACCAAAGATAGCATTTAACCGCGAGGTTCATAATGCACTTCAGAGTATATGGTATGACGATATCTGGAAACAGTAGAAGGAAGTTGTTCCGACCACTGCAGACAGGCTCAGCTCATGCCAGAGCACCATCTCACATGGAACCAAGCACTCTGCCTTCAGGATTGTTAAGGCCTGCCATAGGAGTGACTTATAGGTTACCAGGTGTCCCATTTAAGGTTAGGTATAGGTATACTACACCTAAGTAAGAGGTGATTACACCAACTTACCCCAGCTGAGTGATCAGCCAGTTGTGTCAAATTGTTAGGCCAAGCCTGGGGTGGCATAATACATGCTTCAGCCCCTGGCAGGCCTTGGGTACACCAATGCCCTGGGTACCTAGTGTACACTGGTATAGGGGCTGACAGGGTGATCCACTTCCAATTGGTTATGCACCTAGGGTGCATAGTTTTAATTTAGTAGAGAGAACAGCAGGCTGGGGGTCTGATTGGCAGGCCCACAGCCTCAATATGTCAAAAACCAGTGAAGCAAAAAGCAAACATTTGGGGTGACCATAGGATAGCAGACCCTACTCTCCTACAATGTGCATCTGTCCTAGTGACAGCATTGAGTCCTCTGTAATCCACACAGAACCTCATCTCTCTCTTGCCATCTTTGGTGTGAGGTTTGGGGACCAGAACCACTGGGCTAGCCCAGGGGCTCTCTGAGGGTTCAATGACACCCAATTCCAGCATCTTGTGTACCTCAGCCTTTATACAGTCCCTGATGTGGTCAGGTTGTCTGTAAAGCTTGTTCTTTACAGGCAGACTGTCACCAGTGTCCACCACATGGGTACACCAGTCAGTTTGGCTAGGTATTAGGGAAAACAGATGTTGAAATGATTGTAGAACTTGTCTACATTCAGTCTGCTGATGGGCAGTGAGGTTGCCTCCAAGGGTCACTCCTTCAACTGAGCCATCTTCAGGGTTCTGAGACAACAGGTCTAGGAGAGGGTCACTCTCTTCCTCCTGTCCCTCATCTGTAGCCAAGAGCAAGCCCATGTCTGCCCTGTCAACATATGCTTTTAACCTGTTAACATGGAGTACCCTGTGGGGACTCCTGGGAATTCCTAGGTCCACCAAGTAGGTGACCGCTCCCTTCTTTTCCAGGATTGTATGGGGTCCAGACCATTTGTCTTGGAGTGCTGCTGGGGCCACTGGCTCCAACACCCATACCTTCTGTCCTGGCTGAAACTCAACCAAGACAGCCTTTTGGTCATGCCAAGCTTTCTGTAAGGCCTGGCTTGCCTCAAGGTTTTTGGATGCCTTCTCCATATACTCAGCCATCCTGGAGCGGAGACCAAGTACATAGTCCACTATGTCTTGTTTAGGCTTTTTAAGAGGTAACTCCCATCCTTCCTTCACTAAACACAGTGGGCCTCTTACAGGGTGCCCAAACAACAATTCAAAGGGGCTGTAGCCAACCCCCTTTTGTGGGACCTCTCTGTAAGCAAACAGAAGGCAGGGTAGAAGGATGTCCCATCTTCGCCTGAGCTTTTCAGGTAATCCTTTGATCATACCCTTTAGGGTCTTGTTGAATCTCTCAACAAGCCCATTGCATTGTGGGTGATAAGGGGTGGTGAACTTGTTGTTGACACCACATTCCTTCCACATAGCTGTCAAGTATCCTGACATGAAGTTGGTACCTCTGTCAGAAACTACCTCCTTAGGAAACCCCACTCTGGAGAATACTCCCAGCAGGGCCCTGGCCACAACAGGAGCTGTAGTGGTCCTAAGGGGAATTGCCTCTGGATACCTGGTGGCATGATCCACTACCACCAGTATAAATCTGTGCCCAGATGCAGTGGGAGGATCCATGGGACCCACTATATCTATTCCCACTCTTTCAAAGGGGACCCCCACCACAGGTAGTGGTATTAGGGGGGCCTTTGTTGTGTCACCTGATTTGCCACTGGCTTGGCAGGTCACACAGGAGCGACAACACTCCTTGGTATCTTTATTCATGTGAGGCCAGTGAAAGTGAGGGACAAGCCTGTCCCAAGTCTTGTTCTGGCCTAAGTGTCCTGCTAAAGGAATATCATGGACCAAGGTAAGAAGGAAGCCCCTAAATTGCAGAGGTATAACCAACCTCCTGGTTGCACCAGGCTTGGGGTCTCTAGCCTCTGAATAAAGGAGCCCTTCATCCCAATACACTTTATGGGTACCTTGAGCATTCCCAGCAGCCTCAGCAGCAGCCAGCTGTCTGAGGGGTTCAAGAGAGGGACAGGATAACTGAGCCTGCCTCAAGTCAGCCCTTGAAGGTCCCCCTGTCCCCAGAAACTCAACCTGATCAGGTTCAAGCTCTTCAGGGACAGTTCCTTCAGGGTTCTCCAGATCAGCTTCCTGGGAAGGTTGATCATCACTCTGAGGCAGGGGGGAAGGCACAGCCTTGACCCTCCTGTTCTTCTTCTTGGTAGGTGCTTGGTCCATTGTTCCAGGATCCAAGACCTGAGGTTCAGTAAGGCACTTTTTGGCCTGTGACCTGGTCACAGCAAGGACATGTGGTGATATACCTAACATCTCTGCATGTGTCCTGTACTCCACTTCAGACCATAGAGAACTCTCTAGGTCATTGCCCAACAAACATTCTACTGGGAGGTCTGCACTAACCACAACCCTTTTGAGGCCAGTTACCCCTCCCCATGAGAAGTTAACAACTGCCACACTATGTGAAGTAGTGGCATTGCTGGCATTGGTCACCAGGTATTTCTCACCTGGTATGTACTGTCCAGGGTCCACAAAGCCTGGTGTCACCATAGTGACACTGGCACATGTGTCCCTGTAGGCTTGAGCCACTTTTTCATTAATTAAAGGAGTCTGTCTGTACTTGCCCAGGTTACTGGGGCTCACAGTCAGGGTCAAATCAATGTCCCCATCACAGATCAAGACTGCCTGTGTCAGGGTTCTGTCTAAGTCAGAATCTCCTTCAGTTCCCATAGTGATTCCCACTACACCCTTTGCCTGGGGACCAACACTGCTAACAGTAGTACTGGGAGCAGGTGCCTTAGGGGCAACAGTGTTGGGGGCTCCACCCTTCTTACAATCACTAGTCCAGTGAGTTGTATTCTTGCAATGATTGCACCAGGGTTTCTTTTGACCTTCTTTCTTCTTTCCCTTAGATTGTTGTTGGGACCCACCCCCCTTAGCAGTAGTTTGGGGCCCTGTTGAAGACTTCTGGTCTTTAGATTTCTGATCTCCACCCTTTTGGTCTGTTTTCTTCTGATCACCCCCTTGGCCCTGGTTCTGGTTATTTTGCTTAACCCTGGTTCTGACCCATTTGTCTGCCTTCTTTCCCAATTCTTGGGGAGAGGTCAGATCAGAGTCAACCAAGTGTTGATGCAGTTGCTGGTTTTGACAGTTATTTAAAATCTGTTCTCTCATCATCAAATTGTACAATCCTGTATAATCAGATACCTTTCTTCCCAGCAACCAACCCTCCAAAGCCTTAGTGGCACATTCAATGTATTCAGACCAGACCTGAGTCTGTGTCTTCTGGGTGTCTCTTAACATTAACCTGTACTGTTCAGTGGTTAAGCCTAACCCATCAACTAGGACACTCTTCAGGGCTCTGTAATTTCTGACATCCTCTTCTCTAACAGTGAGGAGTCTGTCTCTGCCTCTTCCTTCAAAGGAGAGCCAGAGGATTGCTGCCCACTGGTCTTCAGGAACCTGCTGCACTTTGCAGGCTCTCTCAAGAGCAGTCATCCATTTGTGGATGTCATCCCCACTTTTGTAGGGGGGCACAACCTTAGACTGGTTCCTATTATCAAAGACCCTATCTTTGTCCTTAGGGACAATGCTGCCACCAGTGGGTATAGACCCACTCTCTCTAGGTTGCCTAGCCTTGTTCAGTTTCTCTCCCATCAGGGCTACCTCTAGCTCCTGCTTCCTGATCCTCAGCTGAGCTTCCTGCATTCTGGCCTCATGTTCCCTCCTCTGAGGGGTGGTCATCCTTCTTCTGGAGTGACCTTGAGAGCCTCTAGAGGCATGAGAAGCATTAGATTCACCTGAGTGATTCCTTTGCCTCCCAAGCCCCTGGTTAAGTCCACTAGGGAGATCCAATGGGGTGATCCCATTGTAAGTCCCCAGTAGCCTTAAGTTAGCTGGGCCACGTATAACACTTGGCACTGGGCTAGTGCTCCCTTCATCCTCACTACCTTCTGTATCCCCATCACTTTCCTCCTCTGTAGTATGATTCTCATCTAAGGGATGGCTATTGGAAAGGGGTACTTCAGTAGCATCTTCAGAAGGGGGGCCTCCTGTTCCTGTCCCTTAGGGGACAAACTGGGAGGCTTTCCTGAGAGCTTTCTGATCTTCATCAGCCTGTAAAAGCTCTCTGAGTTCAGCAGAAGTAGGATTCTTGAGCTGTTTAAGGCCCCTGATATTTGCCAACTGCCTGAGCTCATTTTGATTTAGGGTAGCAGAGATGGATGGTGCCCTCTGGGGGTCACTCTCAACAGAGATGGGTACATTGGACCCCTCTGCCCCAGCCATTGCTCTTAAGTGTGGGTGGATGTGTTGCAATCTACCTACACTTGGGTTTACCTACTAAACCTATCTAGTAGTTGTAGTCAGGGTGTGCTACTCCCTTTGCTCTACAACACTAAGTTCAGTAGAACTTAAGTATATCTAATCTTGTTTTATATGTACCTACAGGTACCTATGTGATCTTTCAATTGGTAACCAAGAGATTACAATGGTAAAACACAGCAAGCTCAAATCCAACCGCTGCTCACCAATGTGAGAAGTTGGCCTGGTATATGATGTTCACTAGTTAAAGTGACCACCTTGTACCATGCCAAGCAACCCTTATGGTGTGGTTGTAAGTCAACCTTTTTGGACTAGCTGCCCTAGTGGTATCGTAGGCTAAGCAGTCTTTGAGGCTAAACTCCTGAAGCGTGTTAAGCAAGCTGTTTTACCAAATGCAATCCCCTTTTATACCAATGAAAGGACACCACACAGATATATATTGAAAATATATATGTATTTATTTCTCAAAGTATCCCCTAGACTCTTTATGAGCACAGGAGCACAAATCGTTAAACAAGAATACGTTAGAATACACAGAAGTTGCACTTTATATGGATAGGCCCTGGTGGCCACTCGAAACATATACTAAAATAGTGGTATAAGTACCACGAACAGAAAAGGGAAAAGGCCTAGGGCCTCTAGAATCGCTGGGCCTACAAGGAGCTAACTTTAGTTAGTGACCAGAAGGTCCACGGGTTGCGTGTGCAGAGCAAATAGTCACACGCGGGCTCCCTTAGGTTTTCAATGGGTGCGTAAAAGTTACAAAGTTACTGCAAAAAGGATCTTCCGGATGGACTATGAACTCAAGATTGGAAACACAGACACTAGAGATGATACTCTACACTTGGGCACCGGAGTGCCAGCTTTACCTCACCCACAGGAAGCGGGTGCATAGGCCTCGAAGTGCGTCGGGTTTCTTCTATATGTTCAATGGAGCCTGAAGACAAAGATGCTGCAGGCGGTCGGCCCGGAAGAGATGCGGTGGATCCAAGAGTGGATCGGAGTTGTAGAAGACCTGTAAGCAGAGGGGACAGTGTTCACAGTCACTAGCCAGTGACCAGCGTGGCACCAGGTGGGTACCAGGCGATGTCGGGTGCAAACAGGAGGAAAGGTGCAGCTTGTCTCTGCAGCCACGTGGTCCCTGAAGGTCAACGACGTCCAGGAGTCAGTTCACAAGCTGTCCCACGCAGGCTCTCGCTGTCGGCGGTGTCGGCGACTTGATCGAAGCAAACAAGCCTTGGCAAGAGCAATTGTTGTGGAAAACAAAATAAGCTGATGGTTCTGACCAGCAAGGTCAGAGGGACTGCTCCTTTGAAGGGGAGCAAGGGCCAGTCTGGAGCAACCAGACCAGTGGTGTAGTTCTTGAAGTACGTCGCCAAGATGGCCACTAGCCAACGGGCCAGCAACCGGTTAGGCGCGTCGAGTGGCAAAATGCAGAAGGGCCCCACGCAGATCGTGGAGATGCTGGAGGGCTCACCTTTGGTGCAGATGCTGCTCGAGGGTTGGGCTTCTCAGATCCCAAAGCACAACTTGGAGGGAGCCTCGGTTGTTGCGCTTGCAGCTTGTCGTGGTCGTTTCAAGATGGCTGGCTCCACGTGTCTCGGTGCCTCCACGGGTTCCTTCTTTTCAGGGACTGTGGATCGGGCAGTGAAAGGTCTGGAGGTCCAGGTCTTGTCAGTCTCTGGGCTCAGGCTCCGGCGGGAGGCGGCGGCAAAGCAGACGTTGATTCGCTGGATGGTGCTTGCGTTAGCAAGGTGGTCACTCCCTGACCACAGGGGAGATTGGCTTCAGTCCTCTGTGCGGCAGAGCGTCGAAGTTCCCGTCTTCTTCTTGTTGTTAAGTTGATTCCAGGATGTCTGAAGTCTTAGGACACAGCTCCTACCTTTAAGCGGATTCTAGGGGCCGGACTACCTGCTAGGTCCCTCCCTAAGGGTGGGACCAGGAAGGGGGGTGGTTACACCCCCAATCCTTTGTCCAGCTCGCCCCAGGCCCGGGACTGGTGTGCCCCAGGACCGGATTGAACTGGCATATGCACCGAGGCTCCTTGTGAGCCTCAGGCATGTCTGGTTTCTTTCAAGCCCTACCTGACCAATACACAAAATCCTGTCTGGGGTGGTGCACGCACCTCCCCTGGCAGGAAACCCTTTGTCCACACCTCCCAAGCTGGAAGGACTCCCAGCAGCAGGAGGGCAGACTTGTGTCTGTGGTGGTAGCATCCATTTTGTGGAGCTAAGGCTATGTCTGATTTTACCCAGGTTTCAGGTACTGTACATGTCGTGTCCCTCTAGAAGGGTGGAATGCTAACCCCGTCGCCAGAATTGGCGAGGGGTTAGTATTCCAATTCGTATGACACCTTACTCAACATGTTTTGATAAAGCCAAACCAAAGATAGCATTTAACCGCGAGGTTCATAATGCACTTAAGAGTATATGGTATGACGATATCTGGAAACAGTAGAAGGAAGTTGTTCCAACCACTGCAGACAGGCTCAGCTCATGCCAGAGCACCATCTCACATGGAACCAAGCACTCTGCCTTCAGGATTGTTAAGGCCTGCCATAGGAGTGACATATAGGTTAACATGTGTCCCATTTAAGGTTAGGTATAGGTATACTACACCTAAGTAAGAGGTGGTTACACCAACTTACCCCAGCTGAGTGATCAGCCAGTTGTGTCAAATTTGTTAGGCCAAGCCTGGGGTGGCATAATACATGCTTCAGCCCCTGGCAGGCCTTAGATACACCAATGACCTGGGTACCTAGTGTACACTGGTACAGGGGCTCACAGGGTGATCCACTTCCAATTGGTTATGCACCTAGGGTGCATAGTGTAAATTTAGTAGAGAGAACAGCAGGCTGGGGGTCTGATTGGCAGGCCCACAGCCTCAATATGTCAAAAACCAGTGAAGCAAAAAGCAAAAATTTGGGGTGACCATAGGATAGCAGACCCTACTCTCCTACACGTACCCACCCCCGCGTGTAGCGTACCCACCCCCGCGCACAGCATACCCACCCCCAGCGTACCCACCCCCGCATGCAGCATACCCACCCCCGCACGCAGCGTACCCACCCCCGCACGCAGCGAACCTGCGCGTAGGTACGCAGCGAACCCGCACGTAGGTACGCAGCGTACCCGCGCGTAAGTACGCTGCGTACCCGCGTGTAGGTACGCACCCCCCCCACGTGTAGGTACGCAGCGTACCCCACCTCTGCACGTAGGCACGCAGCGTACCCCCCTCCCTCTGCGTGTAGGCACGCAGCGTACTCACCCCCCGCGCATAGGTATGCAGCCTACCCACCCCCGCACGTAGGTACACAGTGTACCCACCCCCCGCTCGTAGGTACGCAGCGTACCCACCCCCTGCGCGTAGGTACGCAGCATACCCACCCCCCGCGCGAAAGTACAAAGCGTACCCACCCCCCTGCATGTAGGCACGCAGCGTACCCACCCCCCCGCACGTAGGAACGCAGCGTACCCACCCCCCCGCACGTAGGCACGCAGCGTACCCACCCCCCCGCACGTAGGCACGCAGCGTACCCACCGCCCCGCACCTAGGCACGCAGCGTACCCACCCCCCTGCACCTAGGAATGCAGCGTACCCACCCCCCGCGCGTAGGTACAAAGCATACCCACCCCCCGCGCGTAGGTACAAAGCATACCCACCCCCGCGCGTAGGTACAAAGCGTACCCACCCGCGCGTAGGTACAAAGCGTGCCCACCCCCCCGCGCGTAGGTACAAAGCGTACCCACCCCCCCACGCGTAGGTACAAAGCGTACCCACCCCCGCGCGTAGGTACGCAGCGTACCCACCCCCGCGCGTAGGTACGCAGCGTACCCACCCGGCGCATAGGTACGTAGCGTACCCACCCCCCCCGCGCGTAGGTACGCAGCGTACCCATCCCCAGCGTGTAGGTACGTAGCGTACCCACCCTTTCGCACGTAGGTACGCAGCGTTCCCACCCCCCCGCGCGTAGGTACGCAGCGTTCCTTTCCCCGCGCGTAGGCACGCAGCGTACCCACCCCCCTTGCGTGTAGGCACACAGCGTACCTCCCCCATCGCGCGTAGGCACGCAGCTTACCTCCCCCATCGCGCGTAGGCACGCAGCTTACCTCCCCCCCGCGCGTAGGCACGCAGTGTACATCCCCCCCCACGCGTAGGCACGCAGCGTACCTCCCCCCCGGAAGGGGGGAAGAAGGTACGCTGCGTGCCTACGCGCGTTGGGAATGTACGCTGCGTGCCTACGCGCGGGGGGAAGGTACCCCCGCACGCAGCATACCCACCCCCCCGCACGTAGGCATGCAGTGTACCCACCCCCCGCATGTAGGCATGCAGCGTACCCACCCCCCCGCATGTAGGCATGCAGCGTACCCACCCCCCGCACGTAGGCACGCAGCGTACCCACCCCCCTGCACGTAGGCATGCAGCATACCCATCCCCCGCATGTAGGCATGCAGCGTACCCACCCCCCCGCACGTAGGCACGCAGCGTACCCACCCCCCCGCACGTAGGCATGCAGCGTACCCACCCCCGCGTGTAGCGTACCCACCCCCGCGTGTAGCGTACCCACCCCCACGTGTAGCATACCCACCCCCGTGCGTAGTGAACCCACCCCCGCGCACAGCGTACCCACCCCCGCGCACAGCGTACCCACCCCCGCGCGCAGCGTACTCACCCCCGCACGCAGCGTACCAACCCCCACGCGCAGCGTACCCACCCCTGCACGCAGCGAACCCGCGCATAGGTACACAGCAAACCCACGCGTAGGTACGCAGCGTACCCACGCGTAAGTACGCTGCGTACCCGCGCGTAGGTACGCACCCCCCCACGTGTAGGTACGCAGCGTACCCCCCTCTGCACGTAGGCACGCAGCGTACCCCCCCCTCTGCGTGTAGGCACGCAGCGTACTCACCCCCCGCGCATAGGTATGCAGCCTACCCACCCCCGCGCGTAGGTACGCAGTGTACCCACCCCCCGCTCGTAGGTACGCAGCGTACCCACGCCCCGCGCGTAGGTACGCAGCGTACCCACCCCCCGCTCGTAGGTACGCAGCGTACCCACGCCCTGCGCGTAGGTACGCAGCGTACCCACCCCCCCGCGCGTAGGTACGCAGCGTACCCACTTCCCCGTGCGAAAGTACAAAGCGTACCCACCCCCCCGCACGTAGGCACGCAGCGTACCCACCCCCCCGCACGTAGGCATGCAGCGTACCCACCCCACCCTGCACGTAGGCACGCAGCGTACCCACCCCCCGCACCTAGGCACGCAGCGTACCCACCCCCCCGCACCTAGGCATGCAGCGTACCCACCCACCCCGCGCGTAGGTGCAAAGCATACCCAACCCCCCGCGCGTAGGTATGCAGCGTTCCTCCCCCCGCACGTAGGCATGCAGCGTACCCACCCCCTTGCACGTAGGCACGCAGCGTACCCACCCCCTTGCACGTAGGCACGCAGCGTACCTCCCCCCGCGCGTAGGTACGCACCATACCCACCCGCGTAGGTATGCTGCGTTCCCACCCCCCCCGCGCGTAGGCATGCAGCGTACCTCCCCCATCGCGCGTAGGCATGCAGCGTACCTTCCCCCGCGCGTAGGCATGCAGCGTACCTACCCCCCGTGCGTAGGTACGGAGCGTACCCACCCCCCGCGCGAAAGTACGGAGCGTACCCACCCCCCGCGCGAAAGTACAAAGCGTACCCACCCCCCTGCGTTAGGCACGCAGCGTACCCACCCCCCCGCACGTATGCACGCACCTCCCCTGGCAGGAAACCGTTTGTCCACACCTCCCAAGCTGGAAGGACTCCCAGCAGCAGGAGGGCAGACTTGTGTCTGTGGTGGCAGCATCCATTTTGTGGAGCTGAGGCTATGTCTGATTTTACCCGGGTTTCAGGTACTGTACATGTCGTGTCCCTCCAGAAGGGTGGAATGCTAACCCCGTCGCCAGAATTGGCGAGGGGTTAGTATTCCAATTCGTATGACACCTTACTCGACATGTTTTGATAAAGCCAAACCAAAGATAGCATTTAACCGCGAGGTTCATAATGCACTTAAGAGTATATGGTATGACGATATCTGGAAACAGTAGAAGGAAGTTGTTCCGACCACTGCAGACAGGCTCAGCTCATGCCAGAGCACCATCTCACATGGAACCAAGCACTCTGCCTTCAGGATTGTTAAGGCCTGCCATAGGAGTGACTTATAGGTTAACATGTGTCCCATTTAAGGTTAGGTATAGGTATACTACACCTAAGTAAGAGGTGGTTACACCCACTTACCCCAGCTGAGTGATCAGCCAGTTGTGTCAAATTTGTTAGGCCAGGCCAGGGGTGGCACAATACATGCTTCAGCCCCTGGTAGGCCTTAGATACACCAATGCCCTGGGTACCTAGTGTACACTGGTACAGGGGCTCACAGGGTGATCCACTTCCAATTGGTTATGCACCTAGGGTGCATAGTGTAAATTTAGTAGAGAGAACAGCAGGCTGGGGGTCTGATTGGCAGGCCCACAGCCTCAATACGTCAAAAACCAGTGAAGCAAAAAGCAAAAATTTGGGGTGACCATAGGATAGCAGACCCTACTCTCCTACACAACCCCCCCCAAACGCAGGGACATTAAACTAGCCTTGACCAGTCTCGTCTTCATGTCCTATGTGGAAGTACCTGGAGAGACCATCTGCATTCCCATGGTCAGTACCTGGCCGGTGCTCCACTGTAAAGTCCATCCCCTGTAGGGAAATGGACCACCTAAGCAGTTTGGGGTTTTCACCCTTCATCTGATTTAGCCACAAGAGGGGCTTATGGTCGGTCTGAATCTTGAAGTGAGTGCCAAACAAGTATGGCCTCAGCTTCTTCAGGGCCCACACCACAGCAAAGGCCTCCCTCTCAATAGCTGACCAATTCTTCTCTCTGGGGGTCAACCTTCTGCTAATAAAAGCAATGGGTTGGTCTTGACCATCTACATTAAGTTGTGACAGCACAGCTCCCACACCCAACTCAGAAGCATATGTTTGGACAATAAACTCTTTGGAGTAGTCAGGACTTTTCAGGATAGGTGCAGAGCACATGGCCTCCTTCAGGTCATCAAATGCCTTTTGACAGCTTACTGTCCACTGAACCTTTTTGGGCATCTTCTTGGATGTCAGATCATTAAGAGGAGTCACAATGGACCCATAGTTCTTAACAAACTTCCTGTAGTACCCAGGCAAGCCCAAGAAAGCTCGAACTTGAGTCTGGGTGGTTGGAGGAGACCAGTCCTTGATGGATTGTATCTTACTCTCCAGTGGTTGAACTTGGCCTCCACCTACAAGGTGGCCCAAATACACAACCTTACTCTGCCCTATCTGGCACTTAGTAGCCTTGATAGTGAGGCCTGCCCTTTGCAGAGCCTCAAGAGCCTTCTTCAGGTGGATCAGGTAATCCTCCCAGGTGGAGCTAAAGACAGCAATGTCATCAAGATATGCTGCACAAAAGTCATCCAACCCAGTAAGGACTTGATTCACCAACCTTTGGAAGGTGGCAGGTGCATTCTTCAGACCAAAGGGCATCACCACAAATTGATAATGCCCACCTGGGGTTGAGAATGCTGTTTTGGCCTTAGACTCCTCAGCTAATCTGATTTGCCAATAGCCAGCTGTCAAGTCAAATGTGCTCAAAAACTTAGCAGAAGCTAGTTTGTCTATGAGCTCATCTGCCCTTGGAATAGGGTGTGCATCTGTCCTGGTGACAGCATTGAGACCCCTGTAGTCCACACAGAACCTCATCTCTCTCTTGCCATCTTTGGTGTGAGGTTTGGGGACCAGAACCACTGGGCTAGCCCAGGGGCTCTCTGAGGGTTCAATGACACCTAATTCCAGCATTTTATGTACCTCAGCCTTTATACAGTCCCTGACGTGGTCAGGTTGTCTGTAAAGCTTGTTCTTTACAGGCAGACTGTCACCAGTGTCCACCACATGGGTACACCAGTCAGTTTGGCTAGGTATTAGGGAAAACAGATGTTGAAATGATTGTAGAACCTGTCTACATTCAGTCTGCTGATGGGCAGTGAGGTTGCCTCCAAGGGTCACTCCTTCAACTGAGCCATCTTCAGGGTTCTGAGACAACAGGTCTGGGAGAGGGTCACTCTCTTCCTCCTGTCCCTCATCTGTAGCCATGAGCAAGCCCATGTCTGCCCTGTCAACATATGCTTTTAACCTGTTAACATGGAGTACCTGTGGGGACTCCTGGGAGTTCCTAGGTCCACCAAGTAGGTGACCTCTCCCTTTTTTTCCAGGATTGTATGGGGTCCAGACCATTTGTCTTGGAGTGCTGCTGGGGCCACTGGCTCCAACACCCATACCTTCTGTCCTGGCTGAAACTCAACCAAGACAGCCTTTTGGTCATGCCAAGCTTTCTGTAAGGCCTGGCTTGCCTCAAGGTTTTTGGATGCCTTCTCCATATACTCAGCCATCCTGGAGCGGAGACCAAGTACATAGTCCACTATGTCTTGTTTAGGCTTTTTGAGAGGTAACTCCCATCCTTCCTCCACCAAACACAGTGGGCCTCTTACAGGGTGCCCAAACAACAATTCAAAAGGGCTGTAGCCAACCCCCTTTTGTGGGACCTCTCTGTAAGCCAACAGAAGGCAGGGTAGAAGGATGTCCCATCTTCGCCTGAGCTTTTCAGGTAATCCTTTGATCATACCCTTTAGGGTCTTGTTGAATCTCTCAACAAGCCCATTGCATTGTGGGTGATAAGGAGTGGTGAACTTGTAGTTGACACCACATTCCTTCCACATAGCTGTCAAGTATCCTGACATGAAGTTGGTACCTCTGTCAGAAACTACCTCCTTAGGAAACCCCACTCTGGAGAATACTCCCAGCAGGGCCCTGGCCACAACAGGAGCTGTAGTGGTCCTAAGGGGAATTGCCTCTGGATACCTGGTGGCATGATCCACTGCCACCAGTATAAATCTGTGCCCAGATGCAGTGGGAGGATCCATGGGACCCACTATATCTATTCCCACTCTTTCAAAGGGGACCCCCACCACAGGTAGTGGTATTAGGGGGGCCTTTGTTGTGCCACCTGATTTGCCACTGGTTTGGCAGGTCACACAGGAGCGACAAAACTCCTTTGTATCTTCATTCATATGAGGCCAGTGAAAGTGAGGGACAAGCCCGTCCCAAGTCTTGTTCTGGCCTAAGTGTCCTGCTAAAGGAATATCATGGGCCAAGGTAAGAAGGAAGCCCCTAAATTGCAGAGGTATAACCAACCTCCTGGTTGCACCAGGCTTGGGGTCTCTAGCCTCTGAATAAAGGAGCCCATCATCCCAATACACTTTATGGGTACCTTGAGCATTCCCAGCAGCCTCAGCAGCAGCCAGCTGTCTGAGGGGTTCAAGAGAGGGACAGGATAACTGAGCCTGCCTCAAGTCAGCCCTTGAAGGTCCCCCTGTCCCCAGAAACTCAACCTGATCAGGTTCAAGCTCTTCAGGGACAGTTCCTTCAGGGTCCTCTAGATCAGCTTCCTGGGAAGGTTGATCATCACTCTGAGGCAGGGGGGAAGGCACAGCCTTGACCCTCCTGTTCTTCTTCTTGGTAGGTGCTTGGTCCATTGTTCCAGGATCCAAGACCTGTGGTTCAGTAAGGCACTTTTTGGCCTGTGACCTGGTCACAGCAAGGACATGTGGTGATATACCTAACATCTCTGCATGTGTCCTGTACTCCACTTCAGACCATAGAGAACTCTCTAGGTCATTGCCCAACAAACATTCTACTGGGAGGTCTGCACTAACCACAACCCTTTTGAGGCCAGTTACCCCTCCCCATGAGAAGTTAACAACTGCCACACTATGTGAAGTAGTGGCATTGCTGGCATTGGTCACCAGGTAATTCTCACCTGGTATGTACTGTCCAGGGTCCACAAAGCCTGGTGTCACCATAGTGACACTGGCACATGTGTCCCTGTAGGCTTGAGCCACTTTTTCATTAATTAAAGGAGTCTGTCTGTACTTGCCCAGGTTACTGGGGCTCACAGTCAGGGACAAATCAATGTCCCCATCACAGATCAGGACTGCTTGTGTCAGGGTTCTGTCTAAGTCAGAATCTCCTTCAGTTTCCATAGTGATTCCCACTACACCCTTTGTCTGGGGACCAACACTGCTAACAGTAGTACTGGGAGCAGGTGCCTTAGGGGCAACAGTGTTGGGGGCTCCACCCTTTTTACAATCACTAGTCCAGTGAGTTGTATTCTTGCACTGATTGCACCAGGGTTTCTTTTGACCTTCTTTCTTCTTTCCCTTAGATTGTTGTTGGGACCCACCCTCCTTAGCAGTAGTTTGGGGCCCTGTTGAAGACTTCTGGTCTTTAGATTTCTGATCTCCACCCTTTTGGTCTGTTTTCTTCTGATCACCCCCTTGGCCCTGTGTGAGAAGTTGGCCTGGTATATGATGTTCACTAGTTAAAGTGACCACCTTGTACCATGCCAAGCAACCCTTATGGTGTGGTTGTAAGTCAACCTTTTCGGACTAGCTGCCCTAGTGGTACCGTAGGCTAAGCAGTCTTTGAGGCTAAACTCGTGAAGCGTGTTAAGCCAGCTGTTTTACCAAATGCAACCCCCTTTTATACCAATGAAAGGACACCACACAGATATATATTCAAAATATATATGTATTTATTTCTCAAAGTAACCCCTCGTCTCTTTATGAGCACAGGAGCACAAATCGTCAAACAAGATTACAGTAGAATACACAAAAGTTGCACTTTATATGGATAGGCCCAGTTGGCCGCTCAAACCATATACTAAAATAGTGGTATAAGTACCACGAACAGAGAAGGGAAAAGGCCTAGGGCCTCTAGAATCGCTGGGCCTACAAGGAGCTAACTTCAGTTAGTGACCAGGAGGTCCACGGTTGCGTGTGCAGAGAAAATAGTCACACGCGTGCTCCCATAGGTTTTCAATGGGTGCGTAAAAAGTACAAAGTTACTGCAAAAAGGATCTTCCGGATGGACTATGACCTCAAGATTGGAAACACAGACACTAGAGATGTTACTCTACACTTGGGCACCGGAGTGCCAGCTTTACCTCACCCACAGGAAGCGGGTGCATAGGTGTCGAAGTGCGTCGGGTTTCTTCTATCGGGTCAATGGAGCCTGTGGGCAAAGATGCTGCAGGCGGTCGGTCCGGAAGGGATGCGGTGGATCCAAGAGTGGATCGGAGTTGTAGAAGACCTGTAAGCAGAGGGGACAGTGTTCACAGTCACTAGCCAGTGACCAGCGTGGCACCAGGTGGGTACCAGGCGATGTCGGGTGCAAACAGGAAGAAAGGTGTAGGTTGTCTCTGCAGCCACGTGGTCCCTGAAGATCGACGAGGTCCAGGAGTCGGTTCACGAGCTGTCCCACGCAGGCTCTCGCTGTCGGCGGTGTCGGCGACTTGATCGAAGCAAACAAGCCTTGGCAAAAGCAATTGTTGTGGAAAACGAAATAAGCTGATGGTTCTGACCAGCAAGGTCAGAGGGACTGCTCCTTTGGAGGGGAGCAAGGGCCAGTCTGGAGCAACCAGACCAGTGGTGTATTTCTTGAAGTTCGTCGCCAAGATGGCCACTAGCCAGCGGGCCAGCAACCGGTTAGGCGCGTCGAGTGGCAAAATGCAGAAGGGCCCCACGCAGATCGTGGAGATGCTGGAGGGCTCACCTTTGGTGCAAATGCTGCTCGGATGTTGGGCTTCTCAGATCCCAAAGCACAACTTGGAGGAAGCCTCGGTTGTTGCACTTGCAGCTTGTCGTGGTCGTTCCAAGATGGCTGGCTCCACGTGTCTCGTTGCCTCCACGGGTCTCCTCTTTTCAGGGACTGTGGATCGGGCGGTGAGAGGTCTGGAGGTCCAGGTCTTTTCAGTCTCTGGGCTCGGGCTCCGGCGGGAGGCGGCAGCAAAGCAGACGTTGATTCGCTGGATGGTGCTTGCGTTAGCAAGGTGGTCACTCCCTGACCACAGGTGAGATTTCCTTCAGTCTTCTGTGCAGCAGAGCGTCGAAGTTCCCGTCTTCTTCTTAGTTTCAAGTTGATTCCAGGATGTCTGAAGTCTTAGGACACAGCTCCTACCTTTAAGCGGATTCTAGGGGCCGGACTACCTGCTAGGTCCCTCCCTAAGGGTGGGACCAGGAAGGGGGGTAGTTACACCCCCAATCCTTTGTCCAGCTCGCCCCAGGCCCGGGACTGGTGTGCCCCAGGACCGGATTGAACTGGCATATGCACCGAGGCTCCTTGTGAGCCTCAGGCATGTCTGGTTTCTTTCAAGCCCTACCTGACCAATACACAAAATCCTGTCTGGGGTGGTGCACACACCTCCCCTGGCAGGAAACCCTTTGTCCACACCTCCCAAGCTGGAAGGACTCCCAGCAGCAGGAGGACAGACTTGTGTCTGTGGTGGCAGCATCCATTTTGTGGAGCTGAGGCTATGTCTGATTTTACCCGGGTTTCAGGTACTGTACATGTCGTGTCCCTCTAGAAGGGTGGAATGCTAACCCCGTCGCCAGAATTGGCGAGGGGTTAGTATTCCAATTCGTATGACACCTTACTCGACATGTTTTGATAAAGCCAAACCAAAGATAGCATTTAACCGCGAGGTTCATAATGCACTTAAGAGTATATGGTATGACGATATCTGGAAACAGTAGAAGGAAGTGGTTCCGACCACTGCAGACAGGCTCAGCTCATGCCAGAGCACCATCTCACATGGAACCAAGCACTCTGCCTTCAGGATTGTTAAGGCCTGCCATAGGAGTGACTTATAGGTTACCAGGTGTCCCATTTAAGGTTAGGTATAGGTATACTACACCTAAGTAAGAGGTGGTTACACCAACTTACCCCAGCTGAGTGATCAGCCAGTTGTGTCAAATTTGTTAGGCCAGGCCAGGGGTGGCACAATACATGCTTCAGCCCCTGGTAGGCCTTAGATACACCAATGCCCTGTGTACCTAGTGTACACTGGTACAGGGGCTCACAGGGTGATCCACTTCCAATTGGTTATGCACCTAGGGTGCATAGTGTAAATTTAGTAGAGAGAACAGCAGGCTGGGGGTCAGATTGGCAGGCCCACAGCCTCAATATGTCAAAAACCAGTGAAGCAAAAAGCAAAAATTTGGGGTGACCATAGGATAGCAGACCCTACTCTCCTACACTGACCAATTCTTCTCTCTGGGGCTCAACCTTCTGCTAATAAAAGCAATGGGTTGGTCTTGACCATCTACATTAAGTTGTGACAGCACAGCTCCCACACCCAACTCAGAAGCATCTGTTTGGACAATAAACTCTTTGGAGTAGTCAGGACTTTTCAGGATAGGTGCAGAGCACATGGCCTCCTTCAGGTCATCAAATACCTTTTGACAGCTTACTGTCCACTGAACCTTTTTGGGCATCTTCTTGGATGTCAGATCATTAAGAGGAGTCACAATGGACCCATAGTTCTTAACAAACTTCCTGTAGTACCCAGTCAAGCCCAAGAAAGCTCGAACTTGAGTCTGGGTGGTTGGAGGAGACCAGTCCTTGATGGATTGTATCTTACTCTCCAGTGGTTGAACTTGGCCTCCACCTACAAGGTGGCCCAAATATACAACCTTACTCTGCCCTATCTGGCACTTAGTAGCCTTGATAGTGAGGCCTGGGCTTTGCAGAGCCTCAAGAGCCTTCTTCAGGTGGATCAGGTGATCCTCCCAGGTGGAGCTAAAGACAGCAATGTCATCAAGATATGCTGCGCAAAAGTCATCCAACCCAGTAAGGACTTGGTTCACCAGCCTTTGGAAGGTGGCAGGTGCATTCTTCAGACCAAAGGGCATCACCACAAACTGGTAGTGCCCACCTGGGGTTGAGAATGCTGTTTTGGCCTTAGACTCCTCAGCTAATCTGATTTGCCAATAGCCAGCTGTCAAGTCAAATGTGCTCAAAAACTTTGCAGAAGCTAGTTTGTCTATGAGCTCATCTGCCCTTGGAATAGGGTGTGCATCTGTCCTGGTGACAGCATTGAGACCCCTGTAGTCCACACAGAACCTCATCTCTCTCTTGCCAACTTTGGTGTGAGGTTTGGGGACCAGAACCACTGGGCTAGCCCAGGGGCTCTCTGAGGGTTCAATGACACCTAATTCCAGCATTTTATGTACCTCAGCCTTTATACAGTCCCTGACGTGGTCAGGTTGTCTGTAAAGCTTGTTCTTTACAGGCAGACTGTCACCAGTGTCCACCACATGGGTACACCAGTCAGTTTGACTAGGTATCAAGGAAAACATATGTGAAAATGATTGTAGAACCTGTCTACATTCAGTCTGCTGATGGGCAGTGAGGTTGCCTCCAAGGGTCACTCCTTCAACTGAGCCATCTTCAGGGTTCTGAGACACCAGGTCTGGGAGAGGGTCACTCTCTTCCTCCTGTCCCTCATCTGTAGCCATGAGCAAGCCCATGTCTGCCCTGTCAACATATGCTTTAAGCCTGTTAACATGGAGTACCCTGTGGGGACTCCTGGGAGTTCCTAGGTCTACCAAGTAGGTGACCTCTCCCTTCTTTTCCAGGATTGTATGGGGTCCAGACCATTTGTCTTGGAGTGCTGCTGGGGCCACTGGCTCCAACACCCATACCTTCTGTCCTGGCTGAAACTCAACCAAGACAGCCTTTTGGTCATGCCAAGCTTTCTGTAAGGCCTGGCTTGCCTCAAGGTTTTTGGATGCCTTCTCCATATACTCAGCCATCCTGGAGCGGAGACCAAGTACATAGTCCACTATGTCTTGCTTAGGCTTTTTGAGAGGTAACTCCCATCCTTCCTTCACTAAACACAGTGGGCCTCTTACAGGGTGCCCAAACAACAATTCAAAGGGGCTGTAGCCAACTCCTTTTTGTGGGACCTCTCTGTAAGCAAACAGAAGGCAGGGTAGAAGGATGTCCCATCTTCGCCTGACCTTTTCAGGTAATCCTTTGATCATACCCTTTAGGGTCTTGTTGAATCTCTCAACAAGCCCATTGCATTGTGGGTGATAAGGGGTGGTGAACTTGTAGTTGACACCACATTCCTTCCACATAGCTGTCAAGTATCCTGACATAAAGTTGGTACCTCTGTCAGAAACTACCTCCTTAGGAAACCCCACTCTGGAGAATACTCCCAGCAGGGCCCTGGCCACAACAGGAGCTGTAGTGGTCCTAAGGGGAATTGCCTCTGGATACCTGGTGGCATGATCCACTACCACCAGTATAAATCTGTGCCCAGATGCAGTTGGAGGATCCATGGGACCCACTATATCTATTCCCACTCTTTCAAAGGGGACCCCCACCACAGGTAGTGGTATTAGGGGGGCCTTTGTTGTGCCACCTGATTTGCCACTGGCTTGGCAGGTCACACAGGAGCGACAAAACTCCTTTGTATCTTCATTCATGTGAGGCCAGTGAAAGTGAGGGACAAGCCTGTCCCAAGTCTTATTCTGGCCTAAGTGTCCTGCTAAAGGAATATCATGGGCCAAGGTAAGAAGGAAGCCCCTAAATTGCAGAGGTATAACCAACCTCCTGGTAGCACCAGGCTTGGGGTCTCTAGCCTCTGAATAAAGGAGCCCTTCATCCCAATACACTTTATGGGTACCTTGAGCATTCCCAGCAGCCTCAGCAGCAGCCAGCTGTCTGAGGGGTTCAAGAGAGGGACAGGATAACTGAGCCTGCCTCAAGTCAGCCCTTGAAGGTCCCCCTGTCCCCAGAAACTCAACCTGATCAGGTTCAAGCTCTTCAGGGACATTTCCTTCAGGGTCCTCTAGATCAGCTTCCTGGGAAGGCTGATCATCACTCTGAGGCAGGGGGGAAGGCACAGCCTTGACCCTCCTGTTCTTCTTCTTGGTAGGTGCTTGGTCCATTGTTCCAGGATCCAAGACCTGAGGTTCAGGGAGGCACTTTTTGGCCTGTGACCTGGTCACAGCAAGGACATGTGATGATATACCCAACATCTCTGCATGAGTCCTGTACTCCACTTCTGACCATAGAGAACTCTCTAGGTCATTGCCCAACAAACATTCTACTGGGAGGTCTGCACTAACCACAACCCTTTTGAGGCCAGTTACCCCTCCCCATGAGAAGTTAACAACTGCCACACTATGTGAAGTAGTGGCATTGCTGGCATTGGTCACCAGGTAATTCTCACCTGGTATGTACTGTCCAGGGTCCACAAAGCCTGGTGTCACCATAGTGACACTGGCACATGTGTCCCTGTAGGCTTGAGCCACTTTTTCATTTATTAAAGGAGTCTGTCTGTACTTGCCCAGGTTACTGGGGCTCACAGTCAGGGACAAATCAATGTCCCCATCACAGATCAAGACTGCCTGTGTCAGGGTTCTGTCTAAGTCAGAATCTCCTTCAGTTCCCATAGTGATTCCCACTACACCCTTTGTCTGGGGACCAACACTGCTAACAGTAGTACTGGGAGCAGGTGCCTTAGGGGCAACAGTGTTGGGGGCTCCACCCTTCTTACAATCACTAGTCCAGTGATTTGTATTCTTGCAATGATTGCACCAGGGTTTCTTTTGACCTTCTTTCTTCTTTCCCTTGGATTGTTGTTGGGACCCACCCTCCTTAGCAGTAATTTGGGGCCCTGTTGAAGACTTCTGGTCTTTAGATTTCTGATCTCCACCCTTTTGGTCTGTTTTCTTCTGATCACCCCCTTGGCCCTGGTTCTGGTTCTTTTGCTTAACCCTGGTTCTGACCCATTTGTCTGCCTTCTTTCCCAATTCTTGGTGAGAGGTCAGATCAGAGTCAACCAAGTGTTGATGCAGTTGCTGGTTTTGACAGTTATTTAAAATCTGTTCTCTCATCATCAAATTATACAAACCTGTAAAATCAGATACCTTACTTCCCAGCAACCAACCCTCCAAAGCCTTAGTGGCACATTCAACATATTCAGACCAGTCCTGAGTCTGTGTCTTTTGGGTGTCTCTGAACATTAACCTGTACTGTTCAGTGGTTAAGCCTAACCCATCAACCAGAACACTCTTCAGGACTCTGTAATTTCTGACATCCTCTTCTCTAACAGTGAGGAGTCTGTCTCTGCCTCTTCCTTCAAAGGAGAGCCAGGGGATTGCTGCCCACTGGTCTTCAGGAACCTGCTGCACTTTGCAGGCTCTCTCAAGAGCAGTCATCCATTTGTGGATGTCATCCCCACTTTTGTAGGGGGGCACAACCTTAGACAGGTTCCTATTATCAAAGACCCTATCTTTGTCCTTAGGGACAATGCTGCCACCAGAGGGTATAGACCCACTCTCTCTAGGTTGCCTAGCCTTGTTCAGTTTCTCTTCCATCAGGGCTACCTCTAGCTCCTGTTTCCTGATCCTCAGCTGGGCTTCCTGCATTCTGGCCTCATGTTCCCTCCTCTGAGGGGTGGTCATCCTTTTCATGGAGTGACCTTGAGAGCCTCTAGAGGCATGAGAAGCATTAGAGTCACCTGAGCGATTCCTTTGCCTCCCAAGCCCCTGGTTAAGTCCACTGGGGAGATCCAATGGGATGTTCCCATTGTCAGTCCCCAATAGCCTTAGTTTAGCTGGGCCAAGTATAACACTTGGCACTGGGCTAGTTCTTCCTTCATCATCACTACTTTCTGTATCCTCCCCACTTTCCTCCTCTGTAGTATGGTTCTCATCTAAGGGATGGCTATTGGAAAGGGGTACTTCTGTAGCATCTTCAGAAGGGGGGCCTCCTGTTCCTGACCCTAAGGGGGCTAACTGGGAAGCTTTCTTGAGCTCTCTCTGATTTTCATCATTTTGCAAGAGTTCTCTGAGCTCAGCAGAGGTAGGGTTCTTGGGCTGTTTAAGGCCTCTAAGAGTTGCCAAATGCCTGAGCTCATTCTGATTAAGGGTAGCAAAGATGGATGGTGCCCTCTGGGGGTCACTCTCAACAGAGATGGGTACAGTGGACACCTCTGCCCCAGCCATTGCTCTTAAGTGTGGGTGGATGTGTTGCAATCTACCTACGCTTGGGTTTACCTACTAAACCTATCTAGTAGTTGTAGTCAGGGTGTGCTACTCCCTTTGCTCTACAACAACTAAGTTCAGTAGAACTTATGTATATCTAATCTTGTTTTATATGTACCTACAGGTACCTATGTGATCTTTCAATTGGTAACCAAGAGATTACAATGGTAAAACACAGCAAGCTCAAATCCAACCGCTGCTCACCAATGTGAGAAGTTGGCCTGGTATGTGATGCTCACTAGTTAAAGTGATCACCTTGTACCATGCCAAGCAACCCTTATGGTGTGGTTGTAAGTCAACCTTTTCGGACTAGCTGCCCTAGTGGTAGCGTAGGCTAAGCAGTCTTTGAGGCTAAACTCGTGAAGCGTGTTAAGCCAGCTGTTTTACCAAATGTAACCCCCTTTTATACCAATGAAAGGACACCACACAGATATATATTCAAAATATATATGTATTTATTTCTCAAAGTAACCCCTAGTCTCTTTATGAGCACAGGAGCACAACTCGTCAAAGAAGATTACAGTAGAATACACAGAAGTTGCACTTTATATGGATAGGCCCTGGTGGCCGCTCAAACCATATACTAAAATAGTGGTATAAGTACCACGAACAGAAAAGGGGAAAGGCCTAGGGCCTCTAGAATCGCTGGGCCTACAAGGAGCTAACTTCAGTTAGTGACCAGGAGGTCCACGGGTTGCGTGTGCAGAGCAAATAGTCACACGCGTGCTCCCATAGGTTTCAATGGGTGCGTAAAAAGTACAAAGTTACTGCAAAAAGGATCTTCCGGATGGACTAGGAACTCCAGATTTGGAACACAGGCACTAGAGATGTAATACTACACTTGGGCACAGGAGTGCCAGCTTTACCTCACCCACAGGAAGCGGGTGCATAGGCCTCGAAGTGCGTCGGGTTTCTTCTATCAGTTCCGTGGAGCCTGAAGACAAAGATACTGCAGGCGGTCGGTCCGGGAGAGATGCAGTGGATCCAAGAGTGGATCGGAGATGTTGAAGACCTGTAAGCAGAGGGGACAGTGTTCACAGTCACTAGCCAGTGACCAGCGTGGCACCAGGTGGGTACCAGGCAATGTCGGGTGCAAACAGGAAGAAAGGTGTAGCTTGTCTCTGCAGCCACGTGGTCCCTGGAGGTCGACGACGTCCAGGATTGGTTCACGAGCTGTCCCACGCAGGCTCTCGCTGTCGGCGGTGTCGGCGACTTGATCGAAGCAAACAAGCCTTGGCAAAAGCAATTGTTGTAGGAGATGAAATAAGCTGATGGTTCTGACCAGCAAGGTCAGAGGGACTGCTCCTTTGGAGGGGAGCAAGGGCCAGTCTGGAGCAACCAGACCAGTGGTGTATTTTGTAAAGTTCGTCGCCAAGATGGCTACTAGCCAGCGGGCCAGCAACCGGTTAGGCGCGTCGAGAGGCAAAATGCAGAAGGGCCCCACGCAGATCGTGGAGATGCTGGAGGGCTCACCTTTGGTGCAGATGCTGCTCGAGGGTTGGGCTTCTCAGATCCCAAAGCACAACTTGGAGGGAGCCTCGGTTGTTGCACTTGTCAGCTTGTCGTGGTTCTTTCAAGATGGCTGGCTCCACGTGTCTCGGTGCCTCCACGGGTCTCCTCTTTTCAGGGACTGTGGATCGGGCGGTGAGAGGTCTGGAGGTCTAGGTCTTGTCAGTCTCTGGGCTCGGGCTCCGGCGGGAGGCGGCGGCAAAGCAGATGTTGATTCGCTGGATGGTGCTTGCGTTAGCAAGGTGGTCACTCCCTGACCACAGGGGAGATTTCCTTCAGTCTTCTGTGCAGCAGAATGTCGAAGTTCCCGTCTTCTTCTTAGTTTCAAGTTGATTCCAGGATGTCTGAAGTCTTAGGACACAGCTCCTACCTTTAAGCGGATTCTAGGGGCCGGACTACCTGCTAGGTCCCTCCCTATGGGTGGGACCAGGAAGGGGGGTGGTTACACCCCCAATCCTTTGTCCAGCTCGCCTCAGGCCCGGGACTGGTGTGCCCCAGGACCGGTTTGAACTGGCATATGCACCGAGGCTCCTTGTGAGCCACAGGCATGTCTGGTTTCTTTCAAGCCCTACCTGACCAATACACAAAATCCTGTCTGGGGTGGTGCACGCACCTCCCCTGGCAGGAAACCCTTTGTCCACACCTCCCAAGCTGGAAGGACTCCCAGCAGCAGGAGGGCAGACTTGTGTCTGTGGTGGCAGCATCCATTTTGTGGAGCTGAGGCTATGTCTGATTTTACCCGGGTTTCAGGTACTGTACATGTCGTGTCCCTCTAGAAGGGTGGAATGCTAACCCCATCGCCAGAATTGGCGAGGGGTTAGTATTCCAATTCGTATGACACCTTACTCGACATGTTTTGATAAAGCCAAACCAAAGATAGCATTTAACCGCGAGGTTCATAATGCACTTAAGAGTATATGGTATGACGATATCTGGAAACAGTAGAAGGAAGTTGTTCCGACCACTGCAGATAGGCTCAGCTCATGCCAGAGCACCATCTCACATGAAACCAAGCACTCTGCCTTCAGGATTGTTAAGGCCTGCCATAGGAGTGACTTATAGGTTACCAGGTGTCCCATTTAAGGTTAAGTATAGGTATACTACACCTAAGTAAGAGGTGATTACACCAACTTACCCCAGCTGAGTGATCAGCCAGTTGTGTCAAATTGTTAGGCCAAGCCTGGGGTGGCATAATACATGCTTCAGCCCCTGGCAGGCCTTGGGTACACCCATGCCCTGGGTACCTAGTGTACACTGGTACAGGGGCTGACAGGGTGATCCACTTCCAATTGGTTATGCACCTAGGGTGCATAGTTTTAATTTAGTAGAGAGAACAGCAGGCTGGGGGTCTGATTGGCAGGCCCACAGCCTCAATATGTCAAAAACCAGTGAAGCAAAAAGCAAAAATTTGGGGTGACCATAGGATAGCAGACCCTACTCTCCTACACTGACCAATTCTTCTCTCTGGGGGTCAACCTTCTGCTAATAAAAGCAATGGGTTGGTCTTGACCATCTACATTAAGTTGTGACAGCACAGCTCCCACACCCAACTCAGAAGCATCTGTTTGGACAATAAACTCTTTGGAATAGTCAGGACTTTTCAGGATAGGTGCAGAGCACATGGCCTCCTTCAGGTCATCAAATGCCTTTTGACAGCTTACTGTCCACTGAACCTTTTTGGGCATCTTCTTGGATGTCAGATCATTAAGAGGAGTCACAATGGACCCATAGTTCTTAACAAACTTCCTGTAGTACCCAGTCAAGCCCAAGAAAGCTCGAACTTGAGTCTGGGTGGTTGGAGGAGACCAGTCCTTGATGGATTGTATCTTACTCTCCAGTGGTTGAACTTGGCCTCCACCTACAAGGTGGCCCAAATACACAACCTTACTCTGCCCTATCTGGCACTTAGTGGCCTTGATAGTGAGGCCTGCCCTTTGCAGAGCCTCAAGAGCCTTCTTCAGGTGGATCAGGTGATCCTCCCAGGTGGAGCTAAAGACAGCAATGTCATCAAGATATGCTGCACAAAAGTCATCCAACCCAGTAAGGACTTGGTTCACCAGCCTTTGGAAGGTGGCAGGTGCATTCTTCAGACCAAAGGGCATCACCACAAATTGGTAGTGCCCACCTGGGGTTGAGAATGCTGTTTTGGCCGTAGACTCCTCAGCTAATCTGATTTGCCAATAGCCAGCTGTCAAGTCAAATGTGCTCAAAAACTTAGCAGAAGCTAGTTTGTCTATGAGCTCATCTGCCCTTGGAATAGGGTGTGCATCTGTCCTGGTGACAGCATTGAGTCCTCTGTAGTCCACACAGAACCTCATCTCTCTCTTGCCATCTTTGGTGTGAGGTTTGGGGACCAGAACCACTGGGCTAGCCCAGGGGCTCTCTGAGGGTTCAATGACACCTAATTCCAGCATTTTATGTACCTCAGCCTTTATACAGTCCCTGACGTGGTCAGGTTGTCTGTAAAGCTTGTTCTTTACAGGCAGACTGTCACCAGTGTCCACCACATGGGTACACCAGTCAGTTTGGCTAGGTATCAAGGAAAACAGATGTTGAAATGATTGTAGAACTTGTCTACATTCAGTCTGCTGATGGGCAGTGAGGTTGCCTCCAAGGGTCACTCCTTCAACTGAGCCATCTTCAGGGTTCTGAGACAACAGGTCTGGGAGAGGGTCACTCTCTTCCTCCTGTCCCTCATCTGTAGCCATGAGCAAGCCCATGTCTGCCCTGTCAACATATGCTTTTAACCTGTTAACATGGAGTACCCTGTGGGGACTCCTGGGAGTTCCTAGGTCCACCAAGTAGGTGACCTCTCCCTTCTTTTCCAGGATTGTATGGGGTCCAGACCATTTGTCTTGGAGTGCTGCTGGGGCCACTGGCTCCAACACCCATACCTTCTGTCCTGGCTGAAACTCAACCAAGACAGCCTTTTGGTCATGCCAAGCTTTCTGTAAGGCCTGGCTTGCCTCAAGGTTTTTGGATGCCTTCTCCATATACTCAGCCATCCTGGAGCGGAGACCAAGTACATAGTCCACTATGTCTTGCTTAGGCTTTTTGAGAGGTAACTCCCATCCTTCCTTCACCAAACACAGTGGGCCTCTTACAGGGTGCCCAAACAACAATTCAAAGGGGCTGTAGCCAACCCCCTTTTGTGGGACCTCTCTGTAAGCAAACAGAAGTCAGGGTAGAAGGATGTCCCATCTTCGCCTGAGCTTTTCAGGTAATCCTTTGATCATACCCTTTAGGGTCTTGTTGAATCTCTCAACAAGCCCATTGCATTGTGGGTGATAAGGAGTGGTGAACTTGTAGTTGACACCACATTCCTTCCACATAGCTGTCAAGTATCCTGACATGAAGTTGGTACCTCTGTCAGAAACTACCTCCTTAGGAAACCCCACTCTGGAGAATACTCCCAGCAGGGCCCTGGCCACAACAGGTGCTGTAGTGGTCCTAAGGGGAATGGCCTCTGGATACCTGGTGGCATGATCCACTACCACCAGTATAAATCTGTGCCCAGATGCAGTGGGAGGATCCATGGGACCCACTATATCTATTCCCACTCTTTCAAAGGGGACCCCCACCACAGGTAGTGGTATTAGGGGGGCCTTTGTTGTGCCACCTGATTTGCCACTGGCTTGGCAGGTCACACAGGAGCGACAAAACTCCTTGGTATCTTCATTCATGTGAGGCCAGTGAAAGTGAGGGACAAGCCTTTCCCAAGTCTTGTTCTGGCCTAAGTGTCCTGCTAAAGGAATATCATGGGCCAAGGTAAGAAGGAAGCCCCTAAATTGCAGAGGTATAACCAACCTCCTGGTTGCACCAGGCTTGAGGTCTCTAGCCTCTGAATAAAGGAGCCCTTCATCCCAATACACATTATGGGTACCTTGAGCATTCCCAGCAGCCTCAGCAGCAGCCAGCTGTCTGAGGGGTTCAAGAGAGGGACAGGATAACTGAGCCTGCCTCAAGTCAGCCCTTGAAGGTCCCCCTGTCCCCAGAAACTCAACCTGATCAGGTTCAAGCTCTTCAGGGACAGTTCCTTCAGGGTTCTCTAGATCAGTTTCCTGGGAAGGTTGATAATCACTCTGAGGCAGGGGGGAAGGCACAGCCTTGACCCTCCTGTTCTTCTTCTTGGTAGGTGCTTGGTCCATTGTTCCAGGATCCAAGACCTGAGGTTCAGTAAGGCACTTTTTGGCCTGTGACCTGGTCACAGCAAGGACATGTGGTGATATACCTAACATCTCTGCATGTGTCCTGTACTCCACTTCAGACCATAGAGAACTCTCTAGGTCATTGCCCAACAAACATTCTACTGGGAGGTCTGCACTAACCACAACCCTTTTGAGGCCAGTTACCCCTCCCCATGAGAAGTTAACAACTGCCACACTATGTGAAGTAGTGGCATTGCTGGCATTGGTCACCAGGTAATTCTCACCTGGTATGTACTGTCCAGGGTCCACAAAGCCTGGTGTCACCATAGTGACACTGGCACATGTGTCCCTGTAGGCTTGAGCCACTTTTTCATTAATTAAAGGAGTCTGTCTGTACTTGCCCAGGTTACTGGGGCTCACAGTCAGGGACAAATCAATGTCCCCATCACAGATCAGGACTGCCTGGGTCAGGGTTCTGTCTAAGTCAGAATCTCCTTCAGTTCCCATAGTGATTCCCACTACACCCTTTGTCTG
This sequence comes from Triturus cristatus, assembly GCF_964204655.1. Classification (NCBI taxonomy): domain Eukaryota; kingdom Metazoa; phylum Chordata; class Amphibia; order Caudata; family Salamandridae; genus Triturus; species Triturus cristatus. The sequence continues at coordinate 69,417 of NW_028188305.1, read as the reverse complement.
GGGACCAACACTGCTAAAAGTAGTACTGGGAGCAGGTGCCTTAGGGGCAACAGTGTTGGTGGCTCCACCCTTCTTACAATCACTAGTCCAGTGAGTTGTAGTCTTGCAATGATTGCACCAGGGTTTCTTTTGACCTTCTTTCTTCTTTCCCTTGGATTGTTGTTGGGACCCACCCTCCTTAGCAGTAGTTTGGGGCCCTGTTGAAGACTTCTGGTCTTTAGATTTCTGATCTCCACCCTTTTGGTCTGTTTTCTTCTGATCACCCCCTTGGCCCTGGTTCTGGTTCTTTTGCTTAACCCTGGTTCTGACCCATTTGTCTGCCTTCTTTCCCAATTCTTGGGGAGAGGTCAGATCAGAGTCAACCAAGTGTTGATGCAGTTGCTGGTTTTGACAGTTATTTAAAATCTGTTCTCTCATCATCAAATTGTACAATCCTGTATAATCAGATACCTTACTTCCCAGCAACCAACCCTCCAAAGCCTTAGTGGCACATTCAATGTATTCAGACCAGTCCTGAGTCTGTGTCTTCTGGGTGTCTCTGAACATTAACCTGTACTGTTCAGTGGTTAAGCCTAACCCATCAACTAGGACACTCTTCAGGACTCTGTAGTTTCTGACATCCTCCTCCCTAACAGTGAGGAGTCTGTCTCTGCCTCTTCCTTCAAAGGAGAGCCAGAGGATTGCTGCCCACTGGTCTTCAGGAACCTGCTGCACTTTGCAGGCTCTCTCAAGAGCAGTCATCCATTTGTGGATGTCATCCCCACTTTTGTAGGGGGGCACAACCTTAGACAGGTTCCTATTATCAAAGACCCTATCTTTGTCCTTAGGGACAATGCTGCCACCAGTGGGTATAGACCCACTCTCTTTAGGTCGCCTAGCCTTACTCAGTTTCTCTTCCATCAGAGCTACTTCTAGCTCCTGTTTCCTGATTCTCAGCTGAGCTTCCTGCATTCTGGCCTCATGTTCCCTCCTCTGAGGGGTGGTCATCCTTCTCCTGGAGTGACCTTGAGAGCCTCTAGAGGCATGAGAAGCATTAGATTCACCTGAGTGATTCCTTTGCCTCCCAAGCCCCTGGTTAAGTCCACTAGGGAGATCCAATGGGGTGATCCCATTGTCAGTCCCCAGTAGCCTTAAGTTAGCTGGGCCACGTATAACACTTGGCACTGGGCTAGTTCTCCCTTCATCCTCACTACCTTCTGTATCCCCACCACTTTCCTCCTCTGTAGTATGATTCTCATCTAAGTGATGACTATTGGAAAGGGGTACTTGAGTAGCATCTTCAGAAGGGGGGCCTCCTGTTCCTGTCCCTAAGGGGCCTAACTGGGAGGCTTTCCTGAGAGCTTTCTGATCTTCATCAGCCTGTAAAAGCTCTCCGAGTTCAGCAGAAGTAGGATTCTTGGGCTGTTTAAGGCCCCTGATATTTGCCAACTGCCTGAGCTCATTTTGATTTAGGGTAGCAAAGATGGATGGTGCCCTCTGGGGGTCACTCTCAACAGAGATGGGTACATTGGACCCCTCTGCCCCAGCCATTGCTCTTAAGTGTGGGTAGATGTGTTGCAATCTACCTACACTTGGGTTTTCCTACTAAACCTATCTAGTAGTTGTAGTCAGGGTGTGCTACTCCCTTTGCTCTACAACAACTAAGTTCAGTAGAACTTAAGTATATCTATTCTTGTTTTATATGTACCTATAGGTACCTATGTGATCTTTCAATTGGTAACCAAGAGATTACAATGGTAAAACACAGCAAGCTCAAATCCAACCGCTGCTCACCAATGTGAGAAGTTGGCCTGGTATATGATGTTCACTAGTTAAAGTGACCACCTTGTACCATGCCAAGCAACCCTTATGGTGTGGTTGTAAGTCAACCTTTTCGGACTAGCTGCCCTAGTGGTAGCGTAGGCTAAGCAGTCTTTGAGGCTAAACTCGTGAAGCGTGTTAAGCCAGCTGTTTTACCAAATGTAACCCCCTTTTATACCAATGAAAGGACACCACACAGATATATATTGAAAATATATATGTATTTATTTCTCAAAGTAACCCCTAGACTCTTTATGAGCACAGGAGCACAAATCGTTAAACAAGAATACGTTAGAATACACAGAAGTTGCACTTTATATGGATAGGCCCTGGTGGCCGCTCAAACCATATACTAAAATAGTGGTATAAGTACCACGAACAGAAAAGGGAAAAGACCTAGGGCCTCTAGAATCGCTGGGTCTACAAGGAGCTAACTTTAGTTAGTAACCAGGAGGTCCACGGGTTGCGTGTGCAGAGCAAATAGTCACACGCGGGCTCCCTTAGGTTTTCAATGGGTGCGTAAAAGTTACAAAGTTACTGCAAAAATGATCTTCCGGATGGACTATGAACTCAAGATTGGAAACACAGACACTAGAGATGATACTCTACACTTGGGCACCGGAGTGCCAGCTTTACCTCACCCACAGGAAGCGGGTGCATAGGCCTCGAAGTGCGTCGGGTTTCTTCTATATGTTCAATGGAGCCTGAAGACAAAGATGCTGTAGGCGGTCGGCCCGGAAGAGATGCGGTGGATCCAAGAGTGGATCGGAGTTGTAGAAGACCTGTAAGCAGAGGGGACAGTGTTCAGAGTCACTAGCCAGTGACCAGCGTGGCACCAGGTGGGTACCAGGCGATGTCGGGTGCAAACAGGAAGGAAGGTGTAGCTTGTCTCTGCAGCCACGTGGTCCCTGTAGGTCGACGACATCCAGGACTCGGTTCACGAGCTGTCCCACGCAGGCTCTCGCTGTCGGCGGTGTCGGCGACTTGATCGAAGCAAAGAAGCCTTGGCAAAAGCAATTGTTGTGGGAAACGAAATAAGCTGATGGTTCTGACCAGCAAGGTCAGAGGGACTGCTCCTTTGGAGGGGAGCAAGGGCCAGTCTGGAGCAACCAGACCAGTGGTGTAGTTCTTGAAGTTCGTCGCCAAGATGGCCACTAGCCAGCGGGCCAGCAACCGGTTAGGCGCGTCGAGTGGCAAAATGCAGAAGGGCCCCACGCAGATCGTGGAGATGCTGGAGGGCTCACCTTTGGTGCAGATGCTGCTCGGGTGCTGGGCTTCTCAGATCTCAAAGCACAACTTGGAGGGAGCCTCGGTTGTTGCGCTTGCAGCTTGTCGTGGTCGTTTCAAGATGGCTGGCTCCACGTGTCTCGGTGCCTCCACGGGTTCCTTCTTTTCAGGGACTGTGGATCGGGCGGTGAGAGGTCTGGAGGTCCAGGTCTTGTCAGTCTCTGGGCTTGGGCTCCGGCGGGAGGCGGCGGCAAAGCAGACGTTGATTCGCTGGATGGTGCTTGCGTTAGCAAGGTGGTCACTCCCTGACCACAGGGGAGATTGGCTTCAGTCCTCTGTGCGGCAGAGCGTCGAAGTTCCCGTCTTCTTCTTGTAGTTAAGTTGATTCCAGGATGTCTAAAGTCTTAGGACACAGCTCCTACCTTTATTCGGATTCTAGGGGCCGGACTACCTGCTAGGTCCCTCCCTAAGGGTGGGACCAGGAAGGGGGGTGGTTACACCCCCAATCCTTTGTCCAGCTCGCCCCAGGTCCAGGGCTGGTGTGCCCCAGAACCGGTTTGAACTGGCATATGCACCGAGGCTCCTTGTGAGCCTCAGGCATGTCTGGTTTCTTTCAAGCCCTACCTGACCAATACACAAAATCCTGTCTGGGGTGGTGCACGCACCTCCCCTGGCAGGAAACCCTTTGTCCACACCTCCCAAGCTGGAAGGACTCCCAGCAGCAGGAGGGCAGACTTGTGTCTGTGGTGGCAGCATCCATTTTGTGGAGCTGAGGCTATGTCTGATTTTACCCGGGTTTCAGGTACTGTACATGTCGTGTCCCTCTAGAAGGGTGGAATGCTAACCCCGTCGCCAGAATTGGCGAGGGGTTAGTATTCCAATTCGTATGACACCTTACTCGACATGTTTTGATAAAGTCAAACCAAAGATAGCATTTAACCGCGAGGTTCATAATGCACTTAAGAGTATATGGTATGACGATATCTGGAAACAGTAGAAGGAAGTTGTTCCGACCACTGCAGACAGGCTCAGCTCATGCCAGAGCACCATCTCACATGGAACCAAGCACTCTGCCTTCAGGATTGTTAAGGCCTGCCATAGGAGTGACTTATAGGTTAACATGTGTCCCATTTAAGGTTAGGTATAGGTATACTACACCTAAGTAAGAGGTGGTTACACCAACTTACCCCAGCTGAGTGATCAGCCAGTTGTGTCAAATTTGTTAGGCCAAGCCTGGGGTGGCATAATACATGCTTCAGCCCCTGGCAGGCCTTAGATACACCAATGCCCTGGGTACCTAGTGTACACTGGTACAGGGGCTCACAGGGTGATCCACTTCCAATTGGTTATGCACCTAGGGTGCATAGTGTAAATTTAGTAGAGAGAACAGCAGGCTGGGGGTCTGATTGGCAGGCCCACAGCCTCAATATGTCAAAAACCAGTGAAGCAAAAAGCAAAAATTTGGGGTGACCATAGGATAGCAGACCCTACTCTCCTACAGTTAGTATTCCAATTCGTATGACACCTTACTCGACATGTTTTGATAAAGCCAAACCAAAGATAGCATTTAACCGCGAGGTTCATAATGCACTTAAAAGTATATGGTATGACGATGTTAGAAATGGGATTTCTGGTTGGCTAAGGCTTGCGCCAAAGTCAGGCAGAAACCACCGCTCTAGTCAGGGCAAGGAAGTTACACGCCAAAGATAACCCCTGCTCACCCCCTTGGTAGCTTGGCACGAGCAGTCAGGCTTATCTCTGAGGCGATGTGTAAAGCGTTTGCGCGCGCACCCAGCAACAACACCCAAGGCCCACCACAAAGGAAACTCCACACAAGGTATTATATAAAAATAACCTTTGTATTATACCACAACACATTAGATAAAAACACACACTTTACAATGTGCCAACAGGCACGGGCAGAATTTACAAGGGATTATATGTACAGGGGACAGGGCCACATGGACCACTGTCAGGAATTAGCACTCTTAGAACTTAGCATAGAAAATTACTGTAGCACAAAATAACACCTAGCACACAACCAGTAACTACTGGTATCAGGTAAGTACCACCTACGCAACCCTAACCACCTTAGGAAAATACTGCGCAGGGAATCAGGACCTCACTAGTACCACCTGTACTAGGAGAAAAGCAACCACCTAAGTATCACAATACCTGTAGGGGTAAACGCACATTACACATGATGCATCACATTCAGAGGTGTAGAACAAGGGAAACACATGATGCATAAAATACATTCAGCGGTGTAAAGTAAAGCACATGACGCATAAACACATTCAGAGGTGCAGGAAGGGAGACAATAACGCCAAACTCGCATTAGCCACCACTGTGGCAGTCCCTAGGCCAACTGGCCTTGTCGGGGCAAGGACGCCCTGTGTCCAGAAAAGTCAGGGCACGGCTGCGCAAGCTGCGCAAGCCCAAACCACAGAGGCCACAACCTAAACGTTGCAGCTGCCCACTAAGTGCTGGGCAGCTGGGAAAAAGAACCTGGCACCGGCGTGCCTCTTGAGCCCTCTCTGGGCTCTGGACGATAAAGCAAGGCCCCCTTTAGAGCCTCACAGGCTCAATAAACAAATGTGCCCCTCTAAATAACGTCGGAGCGACCCACTGCCTTCCGGGGCCGCTCTGGTCATGGACGAAATGCCCCCGTCATTGGAGCCCTCGCAGGCTCTTTAAACAAGTTGGGGGCGACGTTGGAGCGGCCCGCTGCCTTTCGGGGCCGCTCTTATATGCACCCGAATGCCCCCGTAAGTTTAGAGCCTCCCTGGGCTCTTCTAAAAACAAGGAGTGCCTCGTTGGAGCCCCTCGGGGCTCGGAACCACTGTCCCCTTCGCTGAAGTCCCTCGGGACTCGGGGGGATCTTGACGGACGCTGATGCCCCCCCCTGAGCCTTGCCGGCTCTGAAATAGCTGGGGGGGGTCGCGTTGGAGTGCACACGCTCTCAGCAACCACCTAGGCTGCTTTGCACACCCTCCAGGCCAGAGCCCCACTTACCGGGAAGGAGGCGCCGGTCTCTGGTCGCGGCGGGAGGCTCTCTGCTCCCTGCCGGCGGTGCTGCTCCAGTCCTCTTCTCGGGCGAGGGCACCGGGGCGCAGGGTCAGCTCCTGCCTGCTCCCGGGGCCCAGAAAACAGCCGCGAGTCCTTCGGAAGGAGGCGGGGTAGGCTCCCACCCTCCTACTTCCGGTTGTCCCGGAGTCCCGCCCCCGGCCTGCCTGACTTCCCTCGAGCCCGGCCGCGGCGGTGATCTTCTCCTTACACCGAAGCGCGGGGTGGGCTCCCGCCTTCGTATTAACGTCCAAGATGAGGAGATAAGCGGGGTGGGCACCCGCTATAAATTAAAGCACCAAAAGCGGGGGAATCCCCTTTTCAAAATGCGCGCAGCCCCAGGCTGCAGGGAAACAGAAGCGCTACCCCTCAAAGCTTGCCAAAAAGCGCTCCCAGGCGCTAGGTCCCACAAATCAAGCGCTCCCAGTGCTTTAGGGACAAAAGAACCCCAAAGTCCAGCAAAGTTCTTCCCTGCATGCAGCAGGGCAGGGGTGGGGGGCAAGGCTGGACCCAGAGCCAGCTCTCTGGGCCTCCAGGCAGGGAGGTAGTCCAAGTGGCGGTCCTCTGGTCCAGCAGCAGCAGCAGCCCTCCTCAGGTAAGATCCTGGCAGAGAACAGTTTCTGTGGGGACACAGCCCCATTTTTATACACTAAAACCCTTTGTTCTTGGTTCAGGGTGAGGGGGAAAACCAGTCGCAGCTGGTTGGGGAGCACCCTTGATGTGCTCAGCCCCTCACTCTATTCACTGGCAGGGCTAGGGTCGTCAGTCGCACCACAGGGGGCGGAGCCAGCATTGTGTGGGGAAAACCCTGCCCTATTCAGGACCCAGGTGTACTCCTCCCACCCATCTAGCTGCTGATCTCCCCATTCACCACTGGGTGACTCATCCTGACTCTGGGGAATCCCTAGCCCGTCACATGACCTCAACCAGCCAATCACGCGACAAGGCACACATTTTACACTGCACACCGAAGTGCCCACTTCTAGAAGTGGCACTTCCGCACTAGGTACATGCACGCCGCACACATCATCGTGCAGCATTCAATCACACGAGTCCGCACATACCAAACTCGGGCCTGCACACCCCACGCATCAGGAACTACTAGGGACACATACATTCCCCATGCATTCCTATGGGAGGACCGGCCTATCTCACCACATGCACTCAGAATGCGCACGCACTTTCCTCTGAGACACAGGGAAAGTGCGCAGAAACCAAATATCACCACACCAAGTCACCAATAAAAAGCAAAAAAAAGTTCAGGGGTGAACCTGACAGAAGGGCCAAGTCCAACAGACGATATCTGGAAACAGTAGAAGGAAGTGGTTCCGACCACTGCAGACAGGCTCAGCTCATGCCAGAGCACCATCTCACATGGAACCAAGCACTCTGCCTTCAGGATTGTCAAGGCCTGCCATAGGAGTGACTTATAGGTTAACATGTGTCCCATTTAAGGTTAGGTATAGGTATACTACACCTAAGTAAGAGGTGGTTACACCAACTTACCCCAGCTGAGTGATCAGCCAGTTGTGTCAAATTTGTTAGGCCAAGCCTGGGGTGGCATAATACCTGCTTCAGCCCCTGGCAGGCCTTAGATACACCAATGCCCTGGGTACCTAGTGTACACTGGTACAGGGGCTCACAGGGTGATCCACTTCCAATTGGTTATGCACCTAGGGTGCATAGTGTCAATTTAGTTAGAGAGAACAGCAGGCTGGGGGTCTGATTAGCAGGCCCACAGCCTCAATATGTCAAAAACCAGTGAAGCAAAAAGCAAAAATTTGGGGTGACCATAGGATAGCAGACCCTACTCTCCTACACAACCACCCCCCCAAACGCAGGGACATTAAACTAGCCTTGACCAGTCTCGTCTTCATGTCCTAAGTGAAAGTACCTGGAGAGACCATCTGCATTCCCATGGTCTGTACCTGGCCGGTGCTCCACTGTAAAGTCCATACCCTGTAGGGAAATGGACCACCTAAGCAGTTTGGGGTTTTCACCCTTCATCTGATTTAGCCACAAGAGGGGCTTATGGTCGGTCTGAATCTTGAAGTGAGTGCCAAACAAGTATGGCCTCAGCTTCTTCAGGGCCCACACCACAGCAAAGGCCTCCCTCTCAATAGCTGACCAATTCTTCTCTCTGGGGGTCAACCTTCTGCTAATAAAAGCAATGGGTTGGTCTTGACCATCTACATTAAGTTGTGACAGCACAGCTCCCACACCCAACTCAGAAGCATCTGTTTGGACAATAAACTCTTTGGAGTAGTCAGGACTTTTCAGGATAGGTGTAGAGCACATGGCCTTCTTCAGGTCTTCAAATGCCTTTTGAAAGCTTACTGTCCACTGAACCTTTTTGGGCATCTTCTTGGATGTCAGATCATTAAGAGGAGTCACAATGGACCCATAGTTCTTAACAAACTTCCTGTAGTACCCAGTCAAGCCCAAGAAAGCTCGAACTTGAGTCTGGGTGGTTGGAGGGGACCAGTCCTTGATGGATTGTATCTTACTCTCCAGTGGTTGAACTTGGCCTCCACCTACAAGGTGGCCCAAATACACAACCTTACTCTGCCCTATCTGGCACTTAGTAGCCTTGATAGTGAGGCCTGCCTTTTGCAGAGCCTCTAGTACCTTCTTCAGGTGGATCAGGTGATCCTCCCAGGTGGGGCTAAAGACAGCAATGTCATCAAGATATGCTGCACAAAAGTCATCCAACCCAGTAAGGACTTGATTCACCAACCTTTGGAAGGTGGCAGGTGCATTCTTCAGACCAAAGGGCATCACCAAAAATTGATAATGCCCACCTGGGGTTGAGAATGCTGTTTTGGCCTTAGACTCCTCAGCTAATCTGATTTGCCAATAGCCAGCTGTCAAGTCAAATGTGCTCAAAAACTTAGCAGAAGCTAGTTTGTCTATGAGCTCATCTGCCCTTGGAATAGGATGTGCATCTGTCCTAGTGACAGCATTGAGTCCTCTGTAATCCACGCAGAACCTCATCTCTCTCTTGCCATCTTTGGTGTGAGGTTTGGGGACCAGAACCACTGGGCTAGCCCAGGGGCTCTCTGAGGGTTCAATGACACCCAGTTCCAGCATTTTGTGTACCTCAGCCTTTATACAGTCCCTGACGTGGTCAGGTTGTCTGTAAAGCTTGTTCTTTACAGGCAGACTGTCACCAGTGTCCACCACATGGGTACACCAGTCAGTTTGACTAGGTATAAAGGAAAACATGTGTTGAAATGATAGTAGAACCTGTCTACATTCAATCTGCTGATGCTCAGTGAGGTTGCCTCCAAGGGTCACTCCTTCAACTGAACCATCTTCAGGGTTCTGAGACAACAGGTCTGGGAGAGGGTCACTCTCTTTCTCCTGTCCCTCATCTGTAGCCATGAGCAAGCCCATGTCTGCCCTGTCAACATATGCTTTTAACCTGTTAACATGGAGTACCCTGTGGGGACTCCTTGGAGTTCCTAGGTCCACCAAGTAGGTGACCTCTCCCTTCTTTTCCAGGATTGTATGGGGTCCAGACCATTTGTCTTGGAATGCTGCTCGGGCCACTGGCTCCAACACCCATACCTTCTGTCCTGGCTGAAACTCAACCAAGACAGCCTTTTGGTCATGCCAAGCTTTCTGTAAGGCCTGGCTTGCCTCAAGGTTTTTGGATGCCTTCTCCATATACTCATCCATCCTGGAGCGGAGACCAAGTACATAGTCCACTATGTCTTGTTTAGGCTTTTTGAGAGGTAACTCCCATCCTTCCTTCACTAAACACAGTGGGCCTCTTACAGGGTGCCCAAACAACAATTCAAAGGGGCTGTAGCCAACTCCTTTTCGTGGGACCTCTCTGTAAGCAAGCAGAAGGCAGGGTAGAAGGATGTCCCATCTTCGCCTGAGCTTTTCAGGTAATCCTTTGATCATACCCTTTAGGGTCTTGTTGAATCTCTCAACAAGCCCATTGCATTGTGGGTGATAAGGGGTGGTGAACTTGTAGTTGACACCACATTCCTTCCACATAGCTGTCAAGTATCCTGACATAAAGTTGCTACCTCTGTCAGAAACCACCTCCTTAGGAAACCCCACTCTGGAGAATACTCCTAGCAGGGCCCTGGCCACAACAGGAGCTGTAGTGGTCCTAAGGGGAATTGCCTCTGGATACCTGGTGGCATGATCCACTACCACCAGTATAAATCTGTGCCCAGATGCAGTGGGAGGATCCATGGGACCCACTATATCTATTCCCACTCTTTCAAAGGGGACCCCCACCACAGGTAGTGGTATTAGGGGGGCCTTTGTTGTGCCACCTGATTTGCCACTGGCTTGGCAGGTCACACAGGAGCGACAAAACTCCTTTGTATCTTCATTCATGTGAGGCCAGTGAAAGTGAGGGACAAGTCTGTCCCACGTCTTGTTCTGGCCTAAGTGTCCTGCTAGAGGAATATCATGGGCCAAGGTAAGAAGGAAGCCCCTAAATGGCAGAGGTATAACCAACCTCCTGGTTGCACCAGGCTTGGGGTCTCTAGCCTCTGAATAAAGGAGCCCTTCATCCCAATACACTTTATGGGTACCTTGAGCATTCCCAGCAGCCTCAGCAGCAGCCAGCTGTCTGAGGGGTTCAAGAGATGGACAGGTTAACTGAGCCTGCCCCAGGTCAGCCCTGGAAGGTCCCCCTGTCCCCAGAAACTCAACCTGATCAGGTTCAAGCTCTTCAGGGACAGTTCCTTCAGGGTCCTCTAGATCATCTTCCTGGGAAGGCTGATCATCACCTTGAGGCAGGGGGGAAGGCACAGCCTTAACCCTCCTGTTCTTCTTCTTGGTAGGTGCTTGGTCCATTGTTCCAGGATCCAAGACCTGAGGTTCAGTGAGACACTTTTTGGCCTGTGACCTGGTCACAGCAAGGACATGTGGTGATATACCTAACATCTCTGCATGTGTCCTGTACTCCACTTCTGACCATAGAGAACTCTCTAGGTCATTGCCCAACAAACATTCTACTGGGAGGTCTGCACTAACCACAACCCTTTTGAGGCCAGTTACCCCTCCCCATGAGAAGTTAACAACTGCCACACTATGTGAAGTAGTGGCATTGCTGGCATTGGTCACCAGGTAGTTCTCACCTGGTATGTACTGTCCAGGATCCACAAAGCCTGGTGTCACCATAGTGACACTGGCACATGTGTCCCTGTAGGCTTGAGCCACTTTTTCATTAATTAAAGGAGTCTGTCTGTACTTGCCCAGGTTACTGGGGCTCACAGTCAGGGACAAATCCATGTCCCCATCACAGATCAAGACTGCCTGTGTCAGGGTTCTGTCTAAGTCAGAATCTTCTTCAGTTCCCATAGTGATTCCCACTACACCCTTTGTTTGAGGACCAACACTGCTAACAGTAGTACTGGGAGCAGGTGCCTTAGGGGCAACAGTGTTGGGGGCTCCACCCTTCCTACAATCACTAGTCCAGTGAGTTGTATTCTTGCAATGTTTGCACCAGGGTTTCTTTGGACCTTCTTTCTTCTTCCCTTTTGGCTGGGACCCACCCTCGTTAGTACTAGTTTGGGGCCCTGTTGAAGACTTCTGGTCCGTAGATTTCTGATCTCCACCCTTTTGGTCTGTTTTCTTCTGATCACCCCATTGGCCATGGTTCTGGTTCTTTTGCTTAACCCTGGTTCTGACCCATTTGTCTGCCTTCTTTCCCAATTCTTGGGGAGAGGTCAGATCTGAGCCAACCAAGTGTTGATGCAGTTGCTGGTTCTGACAGTTATTTAAAATCTGTTCTCTCATCATCAAATTGTACAATCCTGTATAATCAGATACCTTACTTCCCAGCAACCAACCCTCCAAAGCCTTAGTGGCACATTCAATGTATTCAGACCAGTCCTGAGTCTGTGTCTTTTGGGTGTCTCTGAACATTAACCTGTACTGTTCAGTGGTTAAGCCTAACCCATCAACTAGGACACTCTTCAGGACTCTGTAGTTTTGACATCCTCCTCCCTAACAGTGAGGAGTCTGTCTCTGCCTCTTCCTTCGAAGGAGAGCCAGAGGATTGCTGCCCACTGGTCTTCAGGAACCTGCTGCACTTTGCAGGCTCTCTCAAGAGCAGTCATCCATTTGTGGATGTTGTGAGAAGTTGGCCTGGTATATGATGTTCACTAGTTAAAGTGACCACCTTGTACCATGCCAAGCAACCCTTATGGTGTGGTTGTAAGTCAACCTTTTCGGACTAGCTGCCCTAGTGGTAGCGTAGGCTAAGCAGTCTTTGAGGCTAAACTCGTGAAGCGTGTTAAGCCAGCTGTTTTACCAAATGTAACCCCCTTTTATACCAATGAAAGGACACCACACAGATATATATTGAAAATATATATGTATTTATTTCTCAAAGTAACCCCTAGACTCTTTATGAGCACAGGAGCACAAATCGTTAAACAAGAATACGTTAGAATACACAGAAGTTGCACTTTATATGGATAGGCCCTGGTGGCCGCTCAAACCATATACTAAAATAGTGGTATAAGTACCACAAACAGAAAAGGGAAAAGGCCTAGGGCCTCTAGAATCGCTGGGTCTACAAGGAGCTAACTTTAGTTAGTGACCAGGAGGTCCACGGGTTGCGTGTGCAGAGCAAATAGTCACATGCGGGCTCCCTTAGGTTTTCAATGGGTGCTTAAAAGTTACAAAGTTACTGCAAAAAGGATCTTCCGGATGGACTATGAACTCAAGATTGGAAACACAGACACTAGAGATGATACTCTACACTTGGTCACCGGAGTGCCAGCTTTACCTCACCCACAGGAAGCGGGTGCATAGGCCTCGAAGTGCGTCGGGTTTCTTCTATCTGTTCAATGGAGCCTGAAGACAAAGATGCTGCAGGCGGTCGGACTGGAAGAGATGCGGTGGATCCAAGAGTGGATCGGAGTTGTAGAAGACCTGTAAGCAGAGGGGACAGTGTTCACAGTCACTAGCCAGTGACCAGCGTGGCACCAGGTGGGTACCAGGCGATGTCGGGTGCAAACAGGAGGAAAGGTGCAGCTTGTCTCTGCAGCCACGTGGTCCCTGAAGGTCGACAACATCCAGGAGTCGGTTCACGAGTTGTCCCACGCAGGCTCTCGCTGTCGGCGGTGTCGGCGACTTGATCGAAGCAAACAAGCCTTGGCAAAAGCAATTGTTGTGGAAAACGAAATAAGCTGATGGTTCTGACCAGCAAGGTCAGAGGGACTGCTCCTTTGGAGGGGAGCAAGGGCCAGTCTGGAGCAACCAGACCAGCAGTGTAGTTCTTGAAGTTCGTTGCCAAGATGGCCACTAGCCAGCAGGCCAGCAACCGGTTAGGCGCGTCGAGTGGCAAAATGCAGAAGGGCCCCACGCAGATCGTGGAGATGCTGGAGGGCTCACCTTTGGTGCAGATGCTGCTCGGGTGTTGGGCTTCTCAGATCCCAAAGCACAACTTGGAGGGAGCCTCGGTTGTTGCACTTGCAGCTTGTCGTGGTCGTTTCAAGATGGCTGGCTCCACATGTCTCGTTGCCTCCACGGGTCTCCTCTTTTCAGGGACTGTGGATCGGGCGGTGAGAGGTCTGGAGGTCCAGGTCTTGTCAGTCTCTGGGCTTGGGCTCCGGCGGGAGGCGGCGGCAAAGCAGACGTCGATTCGCTGGATGGTGCTTGCGTTAGCAAGGTGGTCACTCCCTGACCACAGGGGAGATTTCCTTCAGTCTTCTGTGCAGCAGAATGTCGAAGTTCCCGTCTTCTTCTTAGTTTCAAGTTGATTCCAGGATGTCTGAAGTCTTAGGACACAACTCCTACCTTTAAGCGGATTCTAGGGGCCGGACTACCTGCTAGGTCCCTCCCTAAGGGTGGGACCAGGAAGGGGGGTGGTTACACCCCCAATCCTTTGTCCAGCTCGCCCCAGGCCCGGGACTGGTGTGCCCCAGGACCGGATTGAACTGGCATATGCACCGAGGCTCCTTGTGAGCCACAGGCATGTCTGGTTTCTTTCAAGCCCTAGATAGGATAGCATAGTTCAGAAGATTTAATTCTCCACCGTCCAGACCCTCAGCAGGCTGGTTTAGAGAGGACCTTGCACAAACTAAAAAATGTTGCAAATGTTTAGAACGTAAATGGCAGAAGTATTACAGTCCCAAGACAAAGAGTCTTACCTACGTTTGCTAAAAGAATACCATAAAAGAATCAGGGTGGCGCGGACGGTTTTCTACTCACAGAAGATCAATGCAGCCAAAAATGCCCCGCAGGAGATCTTTAGAATTGTGAAATCCCTCACCTCACGGGATACGGTATCCGCAGGCATGGACCCCAGCAGGAGCATCTGCAATAAGATTGCCCATTTTTTTTCCGGATACAATCTCGGCGATAAACACCTCCTTTCTGGGTGCTGTCAACAACTCTGACCGTCCCTCCATGAGAAACTCTGAACCTCTGCTCGATGGCGCTTTCAAGACTGAGAGAATCTCAGTGGAAAAACTAGATTCTCTAGTGACTAAAATCAAATCTGGCTCTCCACTGGACCCGGCGCCTCCAGCTATCTGGAAACTGGGGAAGCCCGCATTGGCATCCAGACTTTGTGCGGTGCTCAACATGTTGTTCGAGTCCGGCCGACTCCCAGTTGAGTGGAAACAGGCCATGGTGATCCCGCTCCTAGAAAACCTCCTCTGGATCCTTCTAAACCAGAGAACTTTCACCCCATTTCCATCCTACCTTTTGCAGCTTAGCTGATGGGCTCGGCGGTCATATGTAGGTGAATTTGCCTGGCTGAGGACTTGGACGATTTGTTCTGTAGTCCCGCCACCCGTTCGTTTGCCCAAGGAGCACTTCCTCATCTTCATTTACACAGACGAGGTTGCCCTCGAATTAGCGGAAGACCCCTGATGTAACCGTGAGTGTATCGGTTCAATCACACCTGAGGTTTGGATAAGCCTTAGCGTGCTTATACCGCCAAGGTGTTTTTTCTCATGATTAGGTCCTGATGAAAGCTTGGTGAAACACAACAATAAGCTGAAACATGTTGACCATTTGATCATAAGCAGGATTGACCTGACCAATTTAAAGTTCAGGAATTGATATCCACCACCTTTTTAATTTGTTCATATGACGCCATCATTAAAATTTTCTGGCTGACGCCATATGACTTTTAACTCACTCTTGATTTATCACACACTACACTTTCTAATCTGAATACAGCTGCTCCGCTATACTAAAGGCGTCGAAGCACACCAGAGGCGCACAAGGCACCACTGGCAAAACCCCATGATGAAGCATGTCACCAACTATGTTGGTGAGTGAGGGTTTTATTTTAATATCAGATTGATTTTGTCTCACTAACACTCAGAGCTTTTTTTTAGAGTCCAACCAGCCGGTTGTACCTCTTTCTATATACACTCTTACGTTGTTTTTTGTACTTAACTCGGGGGAATAAGAGTGTAACTCTACCCTCTCTCTCTTGTTGTTCCTAATTCTTTCAAGCCCTATCTGACCAATACACAAAATCCTGTCTGGGGTGGTGCACGCACCTCCCCTGGCAGGAAACCCTTTGTCCACACCTCCCAAGCTGGAAGGACTCCCAGCAGCAGGAGGGCAGACTTGTGTCTGTGGTGGCAGCATCCATTTTGTGGAGCTGAGGCTATGTCTGATTTTACCCGGGTTTCAGGTACTGTACATGTCGTGTCCCTCTAGAAGGGTGGAATGCTAACCCCGTCGCCAGAATTGGCGAGGGGTTAGTATTCCAATTCGTATGACACCTTACTCGACATGTTTTGATAAAGCCAAACCAAAGATAGCATTTAACCGCGAGGTTCATAATGGACTTAAGAGTATATGGTATGACGATATCTGGAAACAGTAGAAGGAAGTTGTTCCGACCACTGCAGACAGGCTCAGCTCATGCCAGAGCACCATCTCACATGGAACCAAGCACTCTGCCTTCAGGATTGTTAAGGCCTGCCATAGGAGTGACTTATAGGTTAACATGTGTCCCATTTAAGGTTAGGTATAGGTATACTACACCTAAGTAAGAGGTGGTTACACCAACTTACCCCAGCTGAGTGATCAGCCAGTTGTGTCAAATTTGTTAGGCCAAGCCTGGGGTGGCATAATACATGCTTCAGCCCCTGGCAGGCCTTAGATACACCAATGCCCTGGGTACCTAGTGTACACTGGTACAGGGGCTCACAGGGTGATCCACTTCCAATTGGTTATGCACCTAGGGTGCATAGTGTAAATTTAGTAGAGAGAACAGCAGGCTGGGGGTCTGATTGGCAGGCCCACAGCCTCAATATGTCAAAAACCAGTGAAGCAAAAAGCAAAAATTTGGGGTGACCATAGGATAGCAGACCCTACTCTCCTACACAACCCCCCCCCAAACGCAGGGACATTAAACTAGCCTTGACCAGTCTCGTCTTCATGTCCTAAGTGGAAGTACCTGGAGAGACCATCTGCATTCCCATGGTCAGTACCTGGCCGGTGCTCCACTGTAAAGTCCATACCCTGTAGGGAAATGGACCACCTAAGCAGTTTGGGGTTTTCACCCTTCATCTGATTTAGCCACAAGAGGGGCTTATGGTCGGTGTAGGAAGGTGGATATCTGACTATGGTTACCCCCAAATTTTTGCCTAGTGTCTAGCTGGTTTTTCGACTTAGTTGGCCTGAGATCCTGCCATTCAGGATCTTAGCCTGGCTGTTCTCTCTTTAAAATGGACTCCATGTACCCTAGGTACATACCCAATTGGTTAGATCACCCTGTGAGCCCCTGTACCAGTGTACACTAGGTACCCAGGGCATTGGTGGTTCTACAGGACCACTCCGCATTCAACAACTAAAGTGTCTCCTTTCGACCTACTGAGAGGAAGGAAGCCTAATACAAGTTTTAAGCCAGCTTGGATGAACAAGTGGATTTTTTTTTTTTTTTTGTCCTCATTTTGCCCTTGGAGAGTCGCATAGAAACTCTAGGAGAGAAAAAAAGATACGATACACTGTCACAGATAAACTGGTAGTGCTCTCACATACTAGGATAGCACTCAGTGTTGTTCATAAACTCTCCAGAGTAAACACCGCGAAATGTTAATCCATATAGGGGCAATGTTGCTGCTGTTAAGTAGCCATATCTGGGTATATCCATGTATAGGAGGGAGAGCCGACCAAGCAGCGTTAATCATCGGACAATGTGGGGGAAAAAAAAAAAAAAAAAAACCCAAGCACATACTTAGGCCCAATTCAGGAGGTGCCAAAAGTCTCGTTTTTCGGGGTTACCCGATCTTACTAGATCTATTTTTGATGTACGTAATACTGATAAGCGCCAGTCCAGCAAGGTGGGGGGCAGTGGATCCTTCCATTTCCTACATATCTCTCTTCTGGCAAGTAGGATACAATAAAACAAAAGCTTTTTAACCGAACCTTGAACTTCCAGTGATGTTCCAAAAATTACGAACAGTGCATTAATTGAAATTTGATGTCCCACAGATGTTGTCAACAGTGTGCTAATAGCATCCCAAAAAGGTAACACCAGTGGGCATTCATAAAACATATGTAGATCCGAGGCTGCTAACAATCCGCATTTAGGGCATGCCACAGTGGATTCATTAGAAAATTTAGATAGCCGCTGTGGAGAATAATAAGCCCTGTGTAAAGTAAAAAGGTGGTTCCTACATAACCATGCTGGCTTCACCGTATCCCATAAGATTTTACAAGAGGAATACCAGATGTTCTCAAGGTCTTCCCCTGGGAAAGAAGAACTCCATAATGTCTCAGGTAAGGCAAACTCCCCGTCGACTTCATCTAGTAACAAGTTGTACCAAAACGAAATCTCTTTAGGTGCAGGGGGTCTATCCATCAACAAGGTCACTATACTACTCTCACCACCTATTTCGAACCTACCTCTGACAGAGCTCTGCATACGGGCCCAACTTGCTATCTGTAGATATTTAAATTTAGAGAGACCTAACCCCACTCTAGCTAGTATGTGGTCCCAAGATAGCAAAACTCCATCAAAGAAAAGATCTCCCCAAATTTCCAGACCCGCCTCTCTCAGAGGTACTGCCAAGCTGTCAAGAAGCCACACCGGGGAACCGGGAGAGTTCCATAATGGTGACCTGCCTGAGAAATAACCCACCTTTATTGCACCTCTTATTTTGACCCATGTTCTTATGAAACCTAACAAAATCTTCAACTTAATCTTTTTAAAAAACTTGGGATCCCCAAATTTAAACAAAAAACCATTCTGGTCTACTCCCCCTCCTCTCAATAATGCAGCAAACATGCTTCCTATACCCACATTTGTTGGCATCTTAAGCAGCATCCTGGCATGGGAAAGTTGGAAAGCCCAAGCATATAACTGTAAATCAGGTGCTGCTAATCCCCCCTTTTCTCTGCGGCGTCTAATCTTTTTCCAAGCTATCCGAGGTGTATGCTCGTTCCAAATAAACGAACTAATATAACCTTGCAGTTTTTGTAAAATAGAAGGTTCAAAATACAATGGAATACTGTTGAACAGAAAAGAAATTTTAGGTAAAATAAACATCTTTACCAAATTAGCTCTACCCAAGATGGAAAGGGAGAGCGAAGACCACAACCTCATAAGCTTTCTACAATCTCTTGTCACTATGTCTAGATTCAGCGGTACAATTTTGTCTATATCTCTAACGATGGTAAGTCCGAGATACCGCATGGAACAATTGGGCTGGACCCCTACCACTGGCTCAGCCTCTTTCCATATCATCATCTCTGTTTTGGATGCATTAATCTGGTATCCTGACATCTCACCATAATCATTGGCCTGTGCAATGATCACAGGTAATGCTGTACTCAAGTCAGAAGAAAAAATGAGAATGTCATCCGCATACAGGGCTACCTTCCTCTCCCATCCCCTATAGATAAAGGGCTTGATATTAACATCATCCCTCAATCGTTGGGCAAAGGGCTCGATGTAAAAATCAAATAGGAGAGGGGAGAGTGGGCAGCCCTGCCTGGTACCCCGAGTGATATTAAAGGGATCTGACAATTCACCATTGACTAATACCGAAGCTGTTGGATTCCGATACAGCAAACCGACCGCTCCACGGAAACCCTCGCCAATATTGAACTTCGCCAAGACCCCCGACAGGAATGTCCAATTCACCCTGTCGAAGGCCTTGGCGGCATCCAACGTGATAACAGCTAAGGGCAAGGAGTCCGTAGTCGCCATGTCGATAGCACCCATCAGATCATAGGTCAACTCAAACAGCTGGCGACCCTTCACAAAGCCACGCTGATCCTGATGTAGAATAGAGGGTGCCACCTCTCCCAACCTTTTAGCTAGGACAGATGAAAAAAGCTTGTAATCTGAATTTAGAATAGAAATTGGTCTGTATGACCCACAGCTGTCAGCCTGTTTACCAGGTTTTAATATCAAAGTAATAGAGGCTTCGTTCCAAGATTCAGGAGGATACACCCCCTCCAAAAAGATCTGATTAAACAGCTGAGTTAAGAAGGGAAGTATTGTTGGTAACAAAACCTGATAAACCTCCGAAGGGAGGCCATCCGGACCTGATGCCTTGCCCTTCTTACTACCTAAGATAGCTCCAGTTATCTCTTCTTTTGTAATTGGTCTATCCAAGGCAACTTTCTGAACAGGAGAAAGAGAGGGAAGAGATACTCCACTCAGCCAGTCCTCAACTTGTCGTGCATCGATGCTCTTATCCTCATGATATATGCTCTTAAAATAGTCACGGAAGGCATTTCTGATTTCTTTATCCGCTGAGTGGACCGTACCTTCTGCCGAAATTTGATCAATATTATTTCTAATACGATCCGTTTTTGCTTTCCAAGCCAAAAGCTTTCCAGCACTCTCCCCATATTCAAAGTGGGCCATCTTACTGGCCTCCCATCTCTGAAGAACTCGTAAGTTCAGTATGGAAGCCAGTTCCCCCTTTAATGTAAGTATTTTATTTTGCCATTCTTCTAGTATTTCTGGAGGAGCGACAGGATGTAACAAGATATTATCCTGAACCATAGCTAAATCTGCTTCCAACGAGATGACCGTGTCTCTATAAATTTTCCTTTTATATGAGACCTTGTTGGTAATTAGGCCACGCAAAAAAGCCTTAAATGCGTCCCATACAAAGCCGGACGAAGCTGAGCCAGTGTTGTTTTCAAAAAAATACTGCGTTTCAGTTCTTAAAAAAGAAATGTCATCTGGAACATTAAGGAACGAGCGGTCAAACGACCATGTTCTGGCAGTGGCAGTGGCATTGGTTTCCGACAGCCCAACCAGCTCAAGGCATAAAGCAGCATGGTCAGAGAGATGAAAGGGGAGATAGTAGACCTTTTGCACCAGTTTAACTAATTCCTGACTGACCAATGCTAGATCTATCCTCGACTGGTGTTGATATTTGTAGTTCCGAAATGAGACGCCCTGTCTTAGACCAGACTTAAGCCTCCATACGTCCACATATCCGAACTCTTTCATTTTTTCAAGTAAAAGAGACCTAGTTTTAGATGAAGATATAGGTCTATTAGATGAAGATTTATCAAGGAGAGGGTCTAAGACCACATTAAAGTCTCCAGCCAGGATGATCGGTTCAGGATAAAGAAGAAGATGGGAGAAGACGGTACTTAGAACTGATGGATCGTCCTGGTTAGGCCCAGAATAGCCTACTATGGTAACTCGGGCCCCAGCTATAATTACAGAAACAATAATCCACCTCCCACTTGAATCAACAAGTTTTTCAACTAACCTGGCTTTTAATGATTTTTTAAAGATAATCGCGACCCCTCTAGTATTAGAGTTTTGTGTGGTAGATACACAAAAATCGACCCATCTATTTTTTTTTAACTAAAGAAAGCATTTCTTTTTCCGTAAGATGCGTCTCTTGTAATATCAATATTTGAGCATCAAAATCTCGGAGATACTGCATAATCTTCCATTTTCTTGGGCTAGAGCGAAGGCCATTAATGTTCCATGAAAGAACTCTAAGCTTATCCATAGAGACAAGTTCTACCCCCCAACCAGGTATTCACCCCATAGCTACAAAAAGAAAAACCTATGCTAACGATACTAATAATACTAACTTTCTCTTGCAGAATCATGATTCTCCATACCCAAAGAATGTAACAACGGGCAAAAAAAGAGGACTTTTTAAAATTTTTTACTTGCACCCCCCCGTGCCCACCCAGGCCTCCCCCCTCCCCATGGGAAACCCTTACTTTATCTATCTGGAAATTCCAGTAGATAGCACTTGATCAGGGGGAAACATGGCGGCAGCTAGGTAGCTGTCGCAGCACTCCATTCTGAGCTCCCTGTTCGTGCGCTAACAGCAGAATATGCGAAGTCACTTACGCGGTGTGGCGGACCTGTAGATACGCCGCTCTGCGATAATACCTGGATATCAGATGTGTGGAGACGGGAGGTGTCGAGACATCGCCATTGCCGTAGTTGGAGACATCAGTCCGCGAGTTGCTGCCGCTCTGTTTGCTGGATTTGCTCCTCCCTCCAGGCTTGGCTCGGCTACGGCGGACGAGAGGGCAGGGAGCTTGGTTGATTGCCGAGTTCCGAGGCAGGCCGTTCTCGGCTTGCAACTGTGGCATCTGGCTGCACTGGAGCTCCGTCGAGGAAGGAAGGCTCGTAGCCTTCTCCAGGGGTCTCGCAGAGAGGAATTCCACATTTCATCTGAGTTCGGTAAGAGGGGTAGGGGGAGAGGGGAGCGGGCTCGGGCTCGGGCTCAGGCTCAGGCGGAGCTCTCTGAGGTAGCAGAACCGTTACAAAGGTGTTCTGGCAGGATAAGAGACCCAGGGGGACCTGCGCCTGTGCCTGTTTTGTTGGACGTTTCTCTCAACTGCCCTGTTTCCGGGCTGCCCCCCGTGCACGATACTGTTGAAACTAAAATAACTGTTGAATCAACTGTTGAATCACCTGAGGGAGATCAGATACTGTCATCTTCTGAAGGGTTATCGAAGCCATATCAGACTGCCCAGGCCACTCAAGGATCTGTCTTAAAGACAAGAGTCTCCTCTTATCTTTCGGGTGAGGTTAAGGCGAAACGCGCTTTTACTAATAAAGCAGCAAAAAACCCTAAGGCTGCCAGAAACATCAAGGCAGTTAAGAATACAGCCAAGAATATAGAGTCTAGGATAACGCCGTCCTTGCGGTCTTATTTTAAGGCTATCCCGCAGGTTCTGCGCCTTCCCGATCAGCAACTATTTGAAAGTACCTCTTCCACGATGGCGTCACAGAGCTATTTTGAGTCTTCTTTAGCTACAGGTACAGACCCGGTTATTTCTTCGGGGTCAGCACCGGGGCCAGCTCCGGCTAAAACAAATGCGTCGTTGCTCCAGGTTGAGAGTATTGATACAAATGCAGATGAAGATGTTGAGACTTCGGATAACATCGCTAGCCTCTCAGTCCTTCCTACCCAAGGTTCCATCCCCCCTGTTAAGAGTCCTAGTGCTCCGGGTCAATCGGATTCTTTATTACAAGGCCAAATGGATCATCCATGCTCCATAGAGTCTCCGACCCTCTTGTTATCCCCAAAACATCAGGCTATAAAGCCCTTATCAACAGTTTCCAATTTCGGGTTTCCATTAACAGGGTCTTCTCATAGTAGCAACTTACCACAAGAGGATGGTCAAAGGGATATAACCTCTGCCCCAGATACATGCTCAGCTGGTGGGGTTGATCCATCTTTGGCCTCTTATCTTCAGTCGATGTTTTCATCCCTATCAGCAGACATCAAAAAAGGCTTCGAGGCCTCGTCAGCTATCCAGTCTGAAATTCGGAACTACTGCGAATCTCTAGATAGTAAACTAGTTGACCTCGCGACAAGAACAGAAAGATTGGAGGATAACATGACTGTTATGTCTTTGCATTTGGATGAAACCAAACTGGATATCAATAAGCTCAAAAGGGAAGATCTGATGCTGGCTGAGAGGATGGAGTCTTTGGAGAATAATGCACGCCGCAATAACCTTCGTATTCTTAATATTCCGGAAGGTAGCGAGGGGTCAGATATTAAGCAATATATCACTCAGTTGCTAAAAGACTCTTTGAGATTAGATCAGTCGGTTGAGGATTTATCTGTTGACATCCAGCGCATCCACAGAGACCCCTTCAGGAGGAACCCTCAAAGGGAAAAACCAAGAAAAATATTAGTGAACTTCCGTACTTATACTTTGAAGGAATCTATCTTGGGTTTGGCCCTAAAGCAGAAGTCATTGAGCGGGAAGGGGTTTAACTTCCAGGTTAGATCAGACCTCTCAAGGGCCACATTGGATAAGCAGTGGGAGTTCGGGAGGAGGTTGGAGGCATTTAGGAGTCTTGGTGCGGTGGCTCAGCTAGCATTTCCAGCCACCCTGAAGGTTATGCATAATAATACTATGCACAACATTCGATCAGTGCAGGCGGCTGATGAACTCCTAGCTTCTCTGGGGAAGAGTAGAGAGAAGAATAAGGATAACGGGGGCTCTAATTAGGTGCAGTTGAGAGCGATGTAGAGTACTGTTGTTTTTTTTTTAAAGAGTAGAGAAGGAAGGAAGAAGGAGGAAAAAAAAAAAAAAGGGGTTTTGGGGGCACGGAAGGATCTATAATACACTGCTTTTCCTACTTTTCTTTTTACCATTTCTTTCTCTCCTCTCTCATATCTTGTGGGCGTATTTGTAAATGTAAATGTAACAGTAAAGATAGTAAAGATAGTAAAGATAGATTAAAACAGGACAGGACCTCAGTAGGAGTGCTATCTACTGGAATTTCCAGATAGATGAACAAGTGGATTAAAACTGTGCCGGATATTGACAGTCTCATGCTGTTAGTCAAAGAGAATGTTTCCAACTCTCAGTCCAAACAAAAATCTTGGTTCGACAGCAAGAGAGGTGTGAAAAGTGTGCCTCTAAAAGTTGGAGATCTTGTTCGTGTTAGATCGCCAGTGCACGTAAGAAAGGGGGAAAGCAAATTTGGTTCTCCAATATCTGTCACTAGGTTGGGTAGGAACTCTGTGCAAGTGGAAGGAGGTAAATGGTGGAATGCCAGCAAAATTGTTAAAGTTAGGATTACTCATGATGTTTCTTCTACTGGTACACATTCATACAGCAGCGGTGGGAGTATTACTCCTACTGGGTTAGGTAATGGCAAGAGTGCTGTTTCTTCTTCTCTTGTTCTGAGGAAAAGTTCAAGACCTAGGGTGATTCCCATGAGATACCGTACTGCTGTGTAATGTTTTGTTGTTTCGACGGATACAACAGATTCAACTCCACTCACCTTCGTCTTGATTACTACAATTTATTGGCGACGATCGTCTCTACTGCACAGCAACACGCTCTACCCTGCATGCAACGGAAGCTTTGAAGGCCATGAACTCTCGTTTTCAACCTGCCTGGCGGTAAGACTGTTCAAGTTTTTCGTTTTTCACTAAACGGAAATCAGCTGCTGTACGCGTCTTGCTCGTAAAAAAAAAAAGACAAAAAACTGTTCCGTGTGGGCGAAAAGTGTGTTTCACGTCTCGTCGTAGGGGTACTGCTTTTATTCTTTCATACATGCTCCTTTGACTCGCAGAAGCGCCAGCAGTCCCATCGGTGCAGCTAAAAGACATTTATTATTGTTTTTAAAGGACTTTTCACGAAATCTAAACGTTTCATCATCACGCGCAGGTGCATGCGCAGTTTTACTCTCGTGGTTGCCTGACAACGCATCGCGTTCTCCCAAAGAATCCTTTCAGTCCGTGCATTCCTCACTGCTGCTGTTCTTTCTTCGAGCTGTTTCTGCGTGCCGGGAGCCACCCGGTACGACGTGCAAAACGTGCCGCCATTTTGTCTTTTAAGACATTTGCCATCCAACCTCGCGAAGGTTTTGCCAACCACGTCACGTACAATACAATAAAGAGACACAGTTCTACCAAGCAACATCTCTTTAACTCTACACTCAGCTGTATCTACGTGTCTACGTTTGGGACCTCTGTGAGAATGCTTTTACAATCCTAAGACATTTCGTTGTGGGTGAACCGATCTACGGTGATTCACACACCTTTCTACAATCCTAAGACATTTCGTTGTGGGTGAACCGATCTACGGTGATTCACACACCTTTCTACAATCCTAAGACATTTCGTTGTGGGTGAACCGATCTATGGTGATTCACACACCTTTCTTACAATCCACAATCTATAAGTGCGATAGTGCTCAGGGTTATTTATTTATATCTACACGCGCTGAATCTGGTTCCTAGTTTTCTCCTTTTTAAGCATTGGTGTTAACTAGGTTTTTCACACTCTTTTACATTTTGGTCATGTTGTTCCAGATCAGCATTTAGTTTCAAAGTTATTTTAATTTTTTTTTATTTTTCACTGTTTTCATTATGCAATCTGTTGCTCCTCCTCCCTCTTTCCTTGAATCTCCAGGAGAACCACCAGTAAGATGGGAAATTTGGTTTGATGCGTTTGAAACGTATTTAGGAGCAATAGGTGCTTCAAGATTTAGCAATGATCGTAAAAAATGGCTTTTGCTTCATTCACTTGGTTTTGAGGGGTGCTCCATCTTCAAACACTTGCCAGAAATTGTTTATGTGCCTGATGAACCAGTCGACGTTTATCAAGATGCATTAACAAAGTTAAAGACCAGGTTCGACAAACAACCCAGTTTAATGGTTCTACGTCATAAGTTTCTGAAAAGGTACCAAAGTGAAAGTGAAGACGTTGACTCTTATATCTCTGCATTACGCAGACTTGCTTCCTTCTGCCAGTTTGAAGCATTCACTGATCAACTCATACGTGATCAATTTGTCTGCCACTTTAGAGACAAGCAGATTCGTCAAAAGCTACTCTCGTTAGCTAACCCTTCTCTGGATGAGACAGTGAAGATTGCGAAGAGCATTGAAACTTCGCAAACATCCTTGAAGGAGCTAGAAGATAAACCCACTGATGCTGTAAATGTAGTTTCTTCTAATAGTAAAGTCAAAACTATTGATAATAAGCCCAAGAGCAGTGCACAAAAACTTCAAAATTGTGGTAAAAGTAATGTAGATTTTCAAAATCAAAAACAAATGTGCTATCGTTGTGGTAATCCGCCCCACATTAAAGGTGCTAAGTGTCCTGGAGCTAATGTAACTTGCAACTATTGCAAGAAGATTGGACACTTCGCAAAAGTTTGCATGAAGCGTAAATTTAGCAGAAGGTCAGTTGCTTGTGTTATGGAGTCAGATCAAGACTCAGATCCTGAAGTTGTATCTGTTGTATCCGTCATTAATGAATTTGTAGGCACCATTGATGAATCAAAGGAATGTGTAGATCCTATTGCTGAAATCATTGTGGGAGGAAAAACACTCAATCTCTTAGTCGATTCTGGTGCAAAAATTACCATGATTACGCAAGATCTTTTTCTTCAAACTTGGGGAGAAAGACCTCTCCAACCTCCAGACCGTTCACCTGTCTCTTATGAGGGACGGAAAATAGATCTCTTGGGGTTTTTTGAGGATGAGCTGGTATTCAAAGATAGGTCAATTACCGGAAAGGTGTATGTGGCAGTAAAAGGACTCAATATTTTGGGGTGGTACCATCAGGGTCTTTTTAAGATGATGCTCAGGCCCGGTGCTTCTGAGCAGGTGCTCCTGGTGTCTGATGATTCACAATTGTGTCAATGGAGTAAACGTTTTCCCTCGGTTTTTAGTGGGGGATTAGGTACTATTAAAGGGTTCAGACACAAGATTTTAGTAAAAGATGGCGCACTACCTATCAAACATAAATTAAGAGGTGTACCCTTCAGTGTGAGAGAAGATCTTGAGAGGGAACTTAAGTCATTGTGCGATCATGGAATCATCGAGCCCACTGAATCGTCTCTTTGGCTTTCGCCTTTGGTCGTCGCACGCAAGAGATGTGGGAAACTGCGTGTTTGCATTGACTTGAGATCCCTTAACAAAGAAATATGGGTTGATTCCCACCCATTACCTAAGATCTCTGATCTGTTTGCTAGTGTTAGAGGGTCCAAGATTTTCTCGAAACTAGATCTAGCAAGTGCTTACCACCAGGTTGAATTGGAACCTGAATCTCGTCCACTCACTGCGTTTGTATTTCCACTAGGTACTTTTCAGTACAAACGAATGCCCTTTGGTCTGGCCTCTGCGGCTTCAGTCTTCCAGCGGGTCATGCAGAACATGTTGGGAGGGATATCCGGTGTACTTGTTTTTCAGGACGACGTTCTGATACATTCTAAAGACAGTGTAACTCACAACTCTATTCTTGAAAAGGTACTATTGACTTTCCAAAATCATGGTGTTGTTGTCAAGCCAGAAAAGTGCATGTTCCTTACTGAGGAAATTGAATATCTAGGTCATCTCATTTCAGGTGAGGGGATCAAACCAAGACAAGGATTGCTTGATGCAATCAGTAATGCTCCAACGCCGTGTGATAAAAGTGGTGTAAAGTCGCTTCTAGGTTTATTGGAATTTTACTCAAAGTTTATACCAAATTATGCGACCATTGTTAGGCCCATCAGTTCCTTACTTTCTAAAGGTTGTTCATTCGAATGGTCGTCTCAATGTGAAACGGCTTTACAGTTTGTAAAGGAATCTCTCGTTGAGAGTAATGCTTTGAAGCCTTTTGACCCGGTGTTATCCTCCTGTATCACGGTCGACGCCAGTCAAGTAGGTCTAGGCGCTGTGCTCACCCAGAATAGTTCGAAAGGGGAGAACACTATCGCCTTTGCTTCAAGGGTTTTGAGAGATGGCGAGCTCCAGTATTCAGTTATAGAGAAAGAACTTTTAGCTTGTTTGTGGGCAATTGAAAAATTTCGAACATATATTTGGGGAAAGCGGTTTCTATTGAGAACTGACCATAAACCGCTTATTTCTATTCTCGGGGGTGGAAGTAATAAATGTTGTTCCCCGAGGATCCTCCGTATGGTCTCACGTCTTATGCAGTACCATTTTGATGTGGTACATATCGCTGGAGGTAGGAATCTCAGGGCGGATTTTTTCTCTCGTTTCCCTGTTAAAGATGAGGAACTTGAGAAGTCTTCTATTGAAATGGGTGAAGAAGATTCCGACGATTGCTTAGTAGCCTCACTTGATTTAGTTGAACATGGGGTTCAATCTGCTGAAAGTTGGATTAGAGCTCTTTCAGATGATGATATTCTCCAACGTGTGTGTGGTTTTGTTAAGTCAGGTTGATCAAGACGAAGGTGAGTGGAGTTGAATTGAAGTTTATTAGACAAAACTGCACAGCAGACAAGAGCCAGGACAACTGCCTCCCACACCAACCGCTCTCCTCTCTCCTCAACTCCCCACAGTTCTATCCCTAGTAACTAGGCAACCCAACATTCCACACTATTTAATACAGGCACAGATAAACAGCTGTAAACAGGTGATGGATACAGGTGTAGAGTATAACATATCCTCCTTTCTCAATAATAACAAAATATACATTGTACTTACGAACTGACGTTCCATAATCAACACAGTAAACAAAAGGAAAAAAAGAAAATAGGAAACAAAAAACACAGAAAAATAACACAATTAGCACTACATTCCCTTTCCTTATTAACAAAAACGATAATTCTATCCATGGAAGAGATAACAGAAAATTCCAAAAGTATTACACTTAAAACGATTGGTAGAGCCTCTGTAAGAAACAACAAAACATTACACAGCAGTACGGTATCTCATGGGAATCACCCTAGGTCTTGAACTTTTCCTCAGAACAAGAGAAGAAGAAACAGCACTCTTGCCATTACCTAACCCAGTAGGAGTAATACTCCCACCGCTGCTGTATGAATGTGTACCAGTAGAAGAAACATCATGAGTAATCCTAACTTTAACAATTTTGCTGGCATTCCACCATTTACCTCCTTCCACTTGCACAGAGTTCCTACCCAACCTAGTGACAGATATTGGAGAACCAAATTTGCTTTCCCCCTTTCTTACGTGCACTGGCGATCTAACACGAACAAGATCTCCAACTTTTAGAGGCACACTTTTCACACCTCTCTTGCTGTCGAACCAAGATTTTTGTTTGGACTGAGAGTTGGAAACATTCTCTTTGACTAACAGCATGAGACTGTCAATATCCGGCACAGTTTTAATCCACTTGTTCATCCAAGCTGGCTTAAAACTTGTATTAGGCTTCCTTCCTCTCAGTAGGTCGAAAGGAGACACTTTAGTTGTTGAATGCGGAGTGGTCCTGTAGAACCACAACATACTATTAAGGGAATTCACAATATCACAGTTACTTGACTTAGCCCATTTGATGCAATCACCCAAAACCCTGTTCAGTCTCTCAACCAAACCATTCGACTGGGGATGATAAAGTGAGCTCCTAGTGTGTTGAATGTTACACGATCTTAGAAAAGAATCAAATTCACTGCTAGTGAATTGTGAACCATTATCAGTGACCATACTCCCAGGAAAACCCTCCCTCAAAAACAGATCCTTCAAAAATAGAATAATGTTCTTGGTGGAAGAAAGTGTCCTACGCTCAATTCCCAATGTGAAAACATATGGGGACTAGGTGCCCACACCACTCCAGCACTGCACATAAACAATTTACCACACTTGCTTGGTTGAAGTTGATATGCGCAGAACTTCTGCACCTGAAGTAACACCTTGAAGATGAGAAGAAGCAAAAAAAAAAAAAAAACGGTATGCCGGCACTTTCCACGTTGTGCCCACATCAGGAAATAAATACCTTGCACAGGCCAAAAGGCCATATACCTCATAATGTCCACTCTATACAGAGCTGATTGTATGATGAAAGTCATTCTTCAGGCACTACACGAGTAAACTCTGAGTCCTCAAAACGCTGTAGCAACAATATACAGTACCTTGATAGGAGCACATATGAAAGACACATGTCTTTTCCAGTCAGACAAGATGTATAGCGGCTGAAGTTACTCAAGCCGGCTTACCCTTGTTGAAGGCACAGCAGTTTTCCAGACGTAGAAAAGCTTGAAGTAGGCT
This sequence comes from Triturus cristatus, assembly GCF_964204655.1. Taxonomy (NCBI): domain Eukaryota; kingdom Metazoa; phylum Chordata; class Amphibia; order Caudata; family Salamandridae; genus Triturus; species Triturus cristatus. The sequence continues at coordinate 39,434 of NW_028188305.1, read as the reverse complement.
AACCCTCACATGAAGGCACAGCAAAAGACGCGTAGCAATAGCTCTGGAGAGTAGATGCCCAAGACTGAATGGGCAGCTGCAGAAGTAGAACTCCCAGACGCTTTTCCTCACAGGAACAACTGGCAGACAGGTGGTGGGCGGCCGATGGGAGGTCACTGGTGGGGTCAAGATGCCAGTCGAGATTACTTGAGTTGAGTTGCTGGAGGTTGATGTATTTTTGAAGTTGCTTGAAGTTGAAGATGCTTGAGGTGACAGAAGTAGGTTCTTTCAATTCAACTCGTCGCCATCCTCGTCGCCAATAAATTGTAGTAATCAAGACGAAGGTGAGTGGAGTTGAATTGAAGTTTATTAGACAAAACTGCACAGCAGACAAGAGCCAGGACAACTGCCTCCCACACCAACCGCTCTCCTCTCTTCTCAACTCCCCACAGTTCTATCCCTAGTAACTAGGCAACCCAACATTCCACACTATTTAATACAGGCACAGATAAACAGCTGTAAACAGGTGATGGATACAGGTGTAGAGTATAACACTGCCCTAGTGGTAGCGTAGGCTAAGCAGTCTTTGAGGCTAAACTCGTGAAACGTGTTAAGCAAGCTGTTTTACCAAATGCAACCCCCTTTTATACCAATGAAAGGACACCACACAGATATATATTCAAAATATATATGTATTTATTTCTCAAAGTAACCCCTAGTCTCTTTATGAGCACAGGAGCACAAATCGTCAAACAAGATTACAGTAGAATACACAGAAGTTGCACTTTATATGGATAGACCCTGGTGGCCGCTCAAACCATATACTAAAATAGTGGTATAAGTACCACAAACAGAAAAGGGAAAAGGCCTAGGGCCTCTAGAATCGCTGGGCCTACAAGGAGCTAACTTCAGTTAATGACCAGGAGGTCCACGGGTTGCGTGTGCAGAGCAAATAGTCACACGCGTGCTCCCATAGGTTTTCAATGGGTGCGTAAAAGTTACAAAGTTACTGCAAAGAGGATCTTCCGGATGGACTATGAACTCAAGATTGGAAACACAGACACTAGAGATGTTACTCTACACTTGGGCACCGGAGTGCCAGCTTTACCTCACCCACAGGAAGCGGGTGCATAGGTGTCGAAGTGCGTCGGGTTTCTTCTATCTGTTCAATGGAGCCTGTGGACACAGATGCTGCAGGCGGTCGGTCCGGAAGGGATGCGGTGGATCCAAGGGTGGATCGGAGTTGTAGAAGACCTGTAAGCAGAGGGGACAGTGTAGGAGAGTAGGGTCTGCTATCCTATGGTCACCCCAAATTTTTGCTTTTTGCTTCACTGGTTTTTGACATATTGAGGCTGTGGGCCTGCCAATCAGACCCCCAGCCTGCTGTTCTCTCTACTAAATTTAAACTATGCACCCTAGGTGCATAACCAATTGGAAGTGGATCACCCTGTCAGCCCCTGTACCAGTGTACACTAGGTAACCAGGGCATTGGTGTACCCAAGGCCTGCCAGGGGCTGAAGCATGTATTATGCCACCCCAGGCTTGGCCTAACAATTTGACACAACTGGCTGATCACTCAGCTGGGGTAAGTCAGTGTAATCACCTCTTACTTAGGTGTAGTATACCTATACCTAACCTTAAATGGGACACCTGGTAACCTATAAGTCACTCCTATGGCAGGCCTTAACAATCCTGAAGGCAGAGTGCTTGGTTCCATGTGAGATGGTGCTCTGGCATGAGCTGAGCCGCCTGACTACAGTGGTCGGAACAACTTCCTTCTACTGTTTCCAGATATCGTCATACCATATACTCTTAAGTGCATTATGAACCTCGCGGTTAAATGCTATCTCTGGTTTGGCTTTATCAAAACATGTCGAGTAAGGTGTCATACGAATTGGAATACTAACCCCTCGCCAATTCTGGCGACGGGGTTAGCATTCCACCCTTCTAGAGGGACACGACATGTACAGTACCTGAAACCCGGGTAAAATCAGACATAGCCTCAGCTCCACAAAATGGATGCTGCCACCACAGACACAAGTCTGCCCTCCTGCAGCTGGGAGTCCATCCAGCATGGGAGGTGTGGACAAAGGGTTTCCTGCCAGGGGAGGTGCGTGCACCACCCCAGACAGGATTTTGTGTATTGGTCAGGTAGGGCTTGAAAGAAACCAGACATGCCTGAGGCTCACAAGGAGCCTCGGTGCATATGCCAGTTCAATCCGGTCCTGGGGCAAACCAGTCCCGGGCCTGGGGCGAGCTGGACAAAGGATTGGGGGTGTAACCACCCCGCTTCCTGGTCCCACCCATAGGGAGGGACCTAGCAGGTAGTCCGGCCCCTAGAATCCGCTTAAAGGTAGGAGCTGTGTCCTAAGACTTCAGACATCCTGAAATCAACTTGAAACTAAGAAGAAGACGGGAACTTCGACGCTCTGCCGCACAGAGGACTGAAGCCAATCTCCCCTGTGGTCAGGGAGTGACCACCTTGCTAATGCAAGCACCATCCAGCAAATCCCTCTGCTTACAGGTCTTCTACAACTCCGATCCACTCTTGGATCCACCGCATCTCTTCTGGACCGACCGCCTGCAGCATCTTTGTCCACAGGCTCCATTGAACAGATAGAAGAAACCGACCGCCTGCAGCATCTTTGTCCACAGGCTCCATTGAACAGATAGAAGAAACCCGACGCACTTCGAGGCCTATGCACCTGCTTCCTGTGGGTGAGGTAAAGCTGGCACTCCGGTGCCCAAGTGTAGAGAATCATCTCTAGTGTCTGTGTTTCCAATCTTGAGTTCATAGTCCATCCGGAAGATCCTCTTTGCAGTAACTTTGTAACTTTTACGCACCCATTGAAAACCTATGGGAGCACGCGTGTGACTATTTGCTCTGCACACGCAACCCGTGGACCTCCTGGTCACTAACTGAAGTTAGCTCCTTGTGGGCCCAGCGATTCTAGAGGCCCTAGGCCTTTTCCCCTTTCTGTTCGTGGTACTTATACCACTATTTTAGTAGATGGTTTGAGCGGCCACCAGGGCCTATCCATATAAAGTGCAACTTCTGTGTATTCTACTGTAATCTTGTTTAACGATTTGTGCTCCTGTGCTCATAAAGAGTCTAGGGGATACTTTGAGAAATAAATACATATATATTTTGAATATATATCTGTGTGGTGTCCTTTCATTGGTATAAAAGGGGGTTACATTTGGTAAAACAGCTGGCTTAACACGCTTCACGAGTTTAGCCTCAAAGACTGCTTAGCCTACGCTACCACTAGGGCAGCTAGTCCGAAAAGGTTGACTTACAACCACACCATAAGGGTTGCTTGGCATGGTACAAGGTGGTCACTTTAACTAGTGAACATCATATACCAGGCCAACTTCTCACAGGAGGTGTATGCACCACCCCAGACAGGATTTTGTGTATTGGTCAGGTAGGGCTTCAATAGAATCAGACATGCCTGAGGCTCACAAGGAGCCTCGGTGCATATGCCAGTTCAAACCGGTCCTGGGGCACACCAGCCCCGGACCTGGGGCGAGCTGGACAAAGGATTGGGGGTGTAACCACCCCCCTTCCTGGTCCCACCCATAGGGAGGCACCTAGCAGGTAGTCCGGCCCCTAGAATCCGCTTAAAGGTAGGAGCTGTGTCCTAAGACTTCAGACATCCTGGAATCAACTTATCAACAAGAAGAAGACGGGAACTTCAACGCTCTGCTGCACAGAGGACTGAAGGAAATCTCCCCTATGGTCAGGGAGTGACCATCTTGCTAACGCAAGCACCAACCAGCTATTGAACGTCTGCTTTGTCGCCGCCTCCTGCCGGAGCCCGAGCCCAGAGCCCGACAAGACCTGGACCTCCAGACCTCGCACCGCCCGATCCACAGTCCCTGCAAAGAAGGAACCCGTGGAGGCACCGAGACACGTGGAGCCAGCCATCTTGGAAGACCGACGACAAGCTGCAAGCGCAACGACAGCGACTCCCTCCAAGTTGTGCTTTGGGTCCTGAGAAGCCCAACACCCGAGCAGCATCTGCACCAAAGGTGAGCCCTCCAGCATCTCCACGATCTGCGTGGGGCCCCTCTGCACTTTGCATCTCGACGCGCCTGCCCGGTCCCTGGCCAGTTGGCTAGAGGCCATTTTGGCGACGAAACTTGAAACTAACGACGCTGGTCTGGTTGCTCCAGACTGGCCCTAGCTGCTCTCCAAAAGAGCAGCCCCTCTGACCTTGCTGGTCAGAACAATCAGCTTTCTTGAACTTCCACGACTCCTGCCTTTGCCAGGGCTTGTTTGCTTCTTTCGAGTCGCCGGCACTGCCGACAGCGAGAGCCTGCGTGGGACAGCTCGTGACTCGACTCCTGGACGTCGTCGACCTTCAGGGACCACGTGGCTGCGGAGACAAGCTACACTTAACCACCTGTTTGCACCCGACATCGCCTGGTACCTACCTGGTGCCACGCCGGTCACTGGCTAGTGACTGTGAACACTGTCCCCTCTGCTTTCAGGTCTTCTACAACTCCGATCCACTCTTGGATCCACTGCATCTCTTCTGGACCGATCGCCTGCAGCATATTTGTCATCAGGCTCCATTGAATCGATAGAAGAAACCCGACGCACTTCGAGGCCTATGCACCCGCTTCCTGTGGGTGAGGTAGGCGGTCGGTCCGGAAGGGATGCGGTGGATCCAAGGGTGGATCGGGGTTGTAGAAGACCTGTAAGCAGAGGGGACAGTATTCACAGTCACTAGCCAGTGATTAGCGTGGCACCAGGTGGGTACCAGGCGATGTCGGGTGCAAACAGGAAGAAAGGTGTAGCTTGTCTCTGCAGCCACGTGGTCCCTGAAGGTCGACGACGTCCAGGAGTCGGTTCACGAGCTGTCCCACGCAGGCTCTCGCTGTCGGCGGTGTCGGCGACTTGATCGAAGCAAACAAGCCTTGGCAAAAGCAATTGTTGTGGAAAACGAAATAAGCTGATGGTTCTGACCAGCAAGGTCAGAGGGACTGCTCCTTTGGAGGGGAGCAAGGGCCAGTCTGGAGCAACCAGACCAGCGGTGTATTTCTTGAAGTTCGTCGCCAAGATGGCCACTAGCCAGCGGGCCAGCAACCAGTTAGGCGCGTCGAGTGGCAAAATGCAGAAGGGCCCCACGCAGATCGTGGAGATGCTGGAGGGCTCACCTTTGGTGCAGATGCTGCTCGGATGTTGGGCTTCTCAGATCCCAAAGCACAACTTGGAGGGAGCCTCGGTTGTTGCACTTGCAGCTTGTCGTGGTCGTTTCAAGATGGCTGGCCTCACGTGTCTCGTTGCCTCCACGGGTCTCCTCTTTTCAGGGACTGTGGATCGGGCGGTGAGAGGTCTGGAGGTCCAGGTCTTGTCAGTCTCTGGGCTCGGGCTCCGGCGGGAGGCGGCGGCAAAGCAGACGTTGATTCGCTGGATGGTGCTTGCGTTAGCAAGGTGGTCACTCCCTGACCACAGGGGAGATTGGCTTCAGTCCTCTGTGCGGCAGAGCGTCGAAGTTCCCGTCTTCTTCTTAGTTTCAAGTTGATTTCAGGATGTCTGAAGTCTTAGGACACAGCTCCTACCTTTAAGCGGATTCTAGGGGCCGGACTACCTGCTAGGTCCCTCCCTATGGGTGGGACCAGGAAGCGGGGTGGTTACACCCCCAATCCTTTGTCCAGCTCGCCCCAGGCCCGGGACTGGTTTGCCCCAGGACCGGATTGAACTGGCATATGCACCGAGGCTCCTTGTGAGCCTCAGGCATGTCTGGTTTCTTTCAAGCCCTACCTGACCAATACACAAAATCCTGTCTGGGGTGGTGCACGCACCTCCCCTGGCAGGAAACCCTTTGTCCACACCTCCCAAGCTGGAAGGACTCCCAGCAGCAGGAGGGCAGACTTGTGTCTGTGGTGGCAGCATCCATTTTGTGGAGCTGAGGCTATGTCTGATTCTACCCGGGTTTCAGGTACTGTACATGTCGTGTCCCTCTAGAAGGGTGGAATGCTAACCCCGTCGCCAGAATTGGCGAGGGGTTAGTATTCCAATTCGTATGACACCTTACTCGACATGTTTTGATAAAGCCAAACCAAAGATAGCATTTAACCGCGAGGTTCATAATGCACTTAAGAGTATATGGTATGACGATATCTGGAAACAGTGGAAGGAAGTTGTTCCGACCACTGCAGACAGGCTCAGCTCATGCCAGACCACCATCTCACATGGAACCAAGCACTCTGCCTTCAGGATTGTTAAGGCCTGCCATAGGAGTGTCTTATAGGTTAACATGTGTCCCATTTAGGGTTAGGTATAGATATACTACACCTAAGTAAGAGGTGGTTACACCAACTTACCCCAGCTGAGTGATCAGCCAGTTGTGTCAAATTTGTTAGGCCAGGCCAGGGGTGGCACAATACATGCTTCAGCCCCTGGTAGGCCTTAGATACACCAATGCCCTGGGTACCTAGTGTACACTGGTACAGGGGCTCACAGGGTGATCCACTTCCAATTGGTTATGCACCTAGGGTGCATTGTGTAAATTTAGTAGAGAGAACAGCAGGCTGGGGGTCTGATTGGCAGGCCCACAGCCTCAATATGTCAAAAACCAGTGAAGCAAAAAGCAAAAATTTGGGGTGACCATAGGATAGCAGACCCTACTCTCCTACACCTCCCCTGGCAGGAAACCCTTTGTCCACGTCTCCCAAGCTGGAAGGACTCCCAGCAGCAAGAGGGCAGACTTGTGTCTGAGGTGGCAGCATCCATTTTGTGGAGCTGAGGCTATGTCTGATTTTACCCGGGTTTCAGGTACTGTACATGTCGTGTCCCTCTAGAAGGGTGGAATGCTAACCCCGTCGCCAGAATTGTCGAGGGGTTAGTATTCCAATTCGTATGACACCTTACTCGACATGTTTTGATAAAGCCAAACCAAAGATAGCATTTAACCGCGAGGTTCATAATGCACTTAAGAGTATATGGTATGACGATATCTGGAAACAGTAGAAGGAAGTGGTTCCGACCACTGTAGACAGGCTCAGCTCATGCCAGAACACCATCTCACATAGAACCAAGCACTCTGCCTTCAGGATTGTCAAGGCCTGCCATAGGAGTGACTTATAGGTTAACATGTGTCCCATTTAAGGTTAGGTATAGGTATACTACACCTAAGTAAGAGGTGGTTACACCAACTTACCCCAGCTGAGTGATCAGCCAGTTGTGTCAAATTTGTTAGGCCAAGCTTGGGGTGGCATAATACCTGCTTCAGCCCCTGGCAGGCCTTAGATACACCAATGCCCTGGGTACCTAGTGTACACTGGTACAGGGGCTCACAGGGTGATCCACTTCCAATTGGTTATGCACCTAGGGTGCATAGTGTCAATTTAGTTAGAGAGAACAGCAGGCTGAGGGTCTGATTAGCAGGCCCACAGCCTCAATATGTCAAAAACCAGTGAAGCAAAAAGCAAAAATTTGGGGTGACCATAGGATAGCAGTCCCTACTCTCCTACACATACCCACCCCCCGCGCGTAGGTATGCAGCGTACCCACCCCCTGCGTGTAGGCACGCAGCGTACCTCCCTCCGCGCATAGGCACGCAGCGTACCTCCCCCGCACGTCGGTACGCAGCGTACCCACCACCCGCGCGTAGGCACGCAGCGTACCTCCCCCCGCGCATAGGCACGCAGCGTACCTCCCCCCCTGCGCGTAGGCACGCAGCGTACCTCCCCCCCTGCGCGTAGGCACGCAGCGTACCTCCCCCCCGCGCGTAGGCACGCTGCGTACCTCTCCCCGCGCGTAGGCACGCTGCGTACCTCTCCCCGCGCGTAGGCATGCAGCGTACCTCCCCCCCACGCGTAGGCACGCAGCGTACCTCCCCTCGCGCAGGGATGCAGCGTACCTCCCCCCCCGGCGCGTAGGTACGCAGCGTACCTCAGGGGGGAGAGGGGGGAGGTATGCTGTGTGCCTGGGGGGGGGGGGAAAGGGAGAGGGAGAGAAGGTACGCTGCTTGCGTACGCGCGTTGGGAAGGTACGCTGCGTGCCTACGCGCGGGGGGAAGGTACCCCTGCACGTAGGCACGCAGCGTACCCACCCCCCCCGCGCGTAGGCACGCAGCATACCCACCCCCGCGTGTAGGCACGCAGCGTACCCACCCCCCCGCGCGTAGGTACGCAGCGTACCCACCCCGCGTAGGTACGCAGCGTACCCACCCCACATAGGTACGCAGCGTACCCACCCCACATAGGTACGCAGCGTACCCACCCCGCGTAGGTACGCAGCGTACCCACCCCGCGTAGGTACGCAGCGTACCCACCCCACGCGTAGGTACGCAGCGTACCCACCCCCGCGTGTAGGCACGCAGCGTACCCACCCCCCCGCGCGTAGGTACGCAGCGTACCCACCCCGCGTAGGTACGCAGCGTACCCACCCCACATAGGTACGCAGCGTACCCACCCCACATAGGTACGCAGCGTACCCACCCCGCGTAGGTACGCAGCGTACCCACCCCGCGTAGGTACGCAGCGTACCCACCCCACGCGTAGGTACGCAGCGTACCCACCTGCCCGCGCGTAGGTACGCAGCGTACCCACCCCCCGCGCGTAGGTACGCATCGTACCCACCCCCCGCGCGTAGGTACGCATCGTACCCACCCCCCGCGCATAGGTACGCAGCGTACCCACCCCCCCGCGCGTAGGTATGCAGCGTACCTCCCCCCCACGCGTAGGCACGCAGCGTACCCGCCCCCGCGCGTAGGCACGCAGCGTACCCGCCCCCGCGCGTAGGCATGCAGCGTACCCACCCCCCCCGCGCGTAGGCACGCAGCGTACCCACCCCCCCCGCGCGTAGGCACGCAGCGTACCCACCCCCCCCGCGCATAGGCGTGCAGCGTACTCGCCCCCCGCGCGCAGGCACGCAGCGTACCTCCCCCCGGCGCGTAGGTACGCAGCGTACCTCCCCCCCGGCGCTTAGGTACGCAGCATACCTCCCCATGCGTAGGCACGCAGCGTACCTCCGGGGGGAGGTATGCTGTGTGCCGGAAGGGGGAGAGAAGGTACGCTGCGTGCCTACGCACGTTGGGAAGGTACGCTGCATGCCTATGTGCGGGGGGAAGGTACCCCCGCACGTAGGCACGCAGCGTACCCATCCCCCCGCACGTAGGCATGCAGCGTACCCACCCCCCGCATGTAGACACGCAGTGTACCCACCCCCCCGCGCACTTAGGCATGCAGCGTACCCACCCCCCCGCACGTAGGCACGCAGCATACCCACCCCCGCACGCAGCATACCCACCCCCAGCGTACCCACCCCCGCACGCAGCGTACCCACCCCCGCATGCAGCGTACCCACCCCCGTGCGCAGCGTACCCACCCCCGCACGCAGCGTACCCACCCCCGCATGCAGCGTACCCACCCCCGTGCATAGGCACGCAGCGTACCCTCCCCCGTGCGTAGGCACGCAGCATACCCACCCCCGCGTGTAGGCACGCAGCGTACCCACCCGCGCGTAGGTAGGCATCATACCCATCCCGCGTAGGTACGCAGCGTACCCACCCCACGTAGGTACGCAGCGTACCCACCCCGTGTAGGTACGCAGCGTACCCACCCCGCGTAGGTACGCAGCGTACCCACCCCACGCATAGGTACGCAGCGTACCCACCCCCCGCGCGTAGGTATGCAGCGTACCCACCCCCCGCGCGTAGGTATGCAGCGTACCTCCCCCACGCGTAAGCACGCAGCGTACCTCCCCCCGCGCGTACGCACGCAGCGTACCCGCCCCCCCCGCGCGTAGGCACGCAGCGTACCCGCCCCCCCGCGCGTAGGCACGCAGCGTACCCGCCCCCCCGCGCGTAGGCACGCAGCGTACCCGCCCCCCCGCGCGTAGGCACGCAGCGTACCCGCCCCCCCGCGCGTAGGCGTGCAGCGTACTCGCCCCCCGCACGTAGGCGTGCAGCGTACTCGCCCCCCCGCGCGCAGGCACGCAGCGTACCTCCCCCCCGGCGCGTAGGTATGCAGCGTACCTCCCCCCCGGCGCTTAGGTACGCAGCATACCTCCCCATGCGTAGGCACGCAGCGTACCTCCGGGGGGAGGTATGCTGTGTGCCGGAAGGGGGAGAGAAGGTACGCTGCGTGCCTACGCGCGTTGGGAAGGTACGCTGCGTGCCTACGCGTGGGGGGAAGGTACCCCCGCACGTAGGCACGCAGCGTACCCATCCCCCCGCACGTAGGCATGCAGCGTACCCACCCCCCGCATGTAGACACGCAGCGTACCCACCCCCCGCGCACTTAGGCATGCAGCGTACCCACCCCCCCGCACATAGGCACGCAGCGTACCCACGCCCGCGCGCAGCGTACCCACCCCCGCGCGCAGCGTACCCACCCCCGCACGCAGCGTACCCACCCCCGCATGCAGCGTACCCACCCCCGTGCATAGGCACGCAGCGTATCCACCCCCGCGCGTAGGCACACAGCGTACCCACCCCGCATAGGCACGCAGCGTACCCACCCCACGTAGGCACGCAGCATACCCACCCCGCGTAGGCACGCAGCGTACCCACCCCGCGTAGGTACGCAGCGTACCCACCCCGCGTAGATACGCAGCGTACCCACCCCGCGTAGAAACGCAGCATACCCACCCCCGCGCGAAGGTATGCTGCGTTCCCACCCACCGGGCCCCCACGCGTAGGCACACAGCGTACCTCCCCCCCGCGCGTAGGCACGCAGCGTACCTCCCTCCCCCCCGCATAGGTACGCAGTGTACCCGCACGTAGGTACGCAGCGTACCCGCGCGTAAGTACGCTGCATACCCGCGCGTAGGTACGCACCCCCCAAGTGTAGGTATGCAGCGTACCCCCCCTCTGCACGTAGGCACGCAGCATACCCCCCTCCCTCTGCGTGTAGGCACGCAGCGTACTCACCCCCGCGCATAGGTGTTGGACTTGGCCCTTCTGGCAGGTTCACCCCTGGACTTTTTTGGCTTTTTATTGGTGACTTGGTGTGGTAATTTTTATGGTTTCTGCGCACTTTCCCTGTGTCCCAGGGTAAAGTGCGTGCGTGCTCTGAGTGTATGTGGTGAGATAGGCCTGCCCTCCCATAGGAATGCATGGGGAATGTAGGTGTCCCTAGTAGTTCCTGATGCGTGGGGTGTGCAGGCCCGAGTTTGGTATGTGCGGACTCGTGGGAGTGAATGCTGCGCGATGATGTGTGCGGCGTGCATGTACCTAGTGTGGAAGTGCCACTTCTAGAGGTGGGCACTTCTGTGTGCAGTGTGTCTGTCGCGTGATTGGCTGGTCATGTCATGTGACGGGCTAGGGATTCCCCAGAGTCAGGATGAGTCACCCAGTGGTGAATGGGGAGATCAGCAGCTAGATGGGTGGGAGGAGTACACCTGGGTCCTGAATAGGACAGGGTTTTCCACACACAATGCTGGCCCCGCCCCCTGTGGTGCGACTGACGACCCTAGCCCTGCCAGTGAATAGAGTGAGGGGCTGAGCACATCAAGGGTGCTCCCCAACCAGCTGCGACTGGTTTTCCCCCTCACCCTGAACCAAGAACAAAGACTTTTACTGTATAAAAAGGGGCTGTGTCCCCTTACAGGTTGTTCTCTGCCAGGATCTTACCTGAGGGGGGCTGCTGCTGCTGCTGGACCAGAGGACCGCCACTTGGACTACCTCCCTGCCTGGAGGCCCAGTGAGCTGGCTCTGGGTCCAGCCTTGCCCCCCACCCCTGCCCTGCTGTATGCAGGGAAGAACTTTGCTGGACTTGGCTTGGATCCTACTCTAGGCGCTGGGAGCGCTTTATTTTCCCCCTAGGGCGCCTGGAAGCGCCTTTCATTCACTTATAGCGCCAGAAGCGCTTTAATTGGGGCCAGCAGCGCAAAGCTGCGATTATCAGCGAGGGAACCCCGACGTAGGGATTCCCTGCTATTGTGCTATATTCGAAGCGGGTGCCCACCCCGCATTGTGTGCTTGTTGGCGGGTGCCCACCCCGCTTATTGAAGTATTCCTACGGCGGGTGCCCACCCCGGCGTGTACTGCATATCGAGGGAGCCCACCCCTCTTATCCCCGGAGAAATCACCGCGGCGGCCCGGTTCTCAAACCGGAAGTCAGGCAACGGCTCGTAGGACGGGGGCGGAGCCTCGGCCTGCAACGGAAGTCCAGGCGGGAGCCCACTCCGCACTGGACGGCTTCCTGGAGGAGCGAGAGGAGGCTGCCGGGGAAGAGAGAGAGAGCCCCCGAGGAGCGGGAGCTCTCTAGTGCCGGCCGCCCTGACCCCGACGCGTCCAGTGAGCCTCGGAGGCTCCACGAGAAGCGTCGCCGGAGTCCTGGTGAGTGAGGCTCTGAGTGTGGGGGTGATTTTAGTGGCAAGGGCCCCAGAGAGGGGGTCCCCACCTCCTCTGCAGCGCCCCGTGCTTGTCCTGCTGCTCGGCCCGCCGGGGCCACTCTAAACGGCAGGAGCATTACCATCGAGAGCCTTGGTTGGTTCGGAGCCGCGCTCGGCTCTACAACGCATACGGGGGCATTTCTTTTGGTACTCAGAGCGGCCCCGGAAGGCAGCGGGCTGCTCCAACGTTACAGGGCATTATTCCTGGTGATTTCTCGAGTCCCTGATCGGGACTCCAACGAGGAGGGCAATCGTTGTTCTAGAGCGCTAGAACGCTCTAGGGGGCACATCATTGAAAGAGCCTAGAAGGCGCCCAAAAAGGCACATTATTCATTTTAGAGCCCAGGCGAGGCTCCACGTGAGTGCTGCAGATTTGTGTTTAACAAGGCACAGTGGTGCCACAGCATCTCTCCAGTTGCCCAGCACTTAGTGGGCAACTGCTACGTGTAGGTTGTGCTTTGTGCGCCCTGACTTTGCTGGGACATAGGGCGTCCTAGCCCCGACAAGGCCAGTTGGCCTAGGGACTGCCACAGGTGGTGGCGAATGTGAGTTTTGCGCTATTGTTCCTTTCCTGCACCTCTGAATGTGTTTATGCGTCATGTGCTTTGCTTTACACCGCTGAATGTATTTTATGCATCATGTGTTTCCCTTGTTCTACACCTCTGAATGTGATGCATCATGTGTAAAGTGCGTTTACCCCTACAGGTATTGTGATACTTAGGTGGTTGTTTTCTCCCTAGTACAGGTGGTGCTAGTGAGGTCCTGATTCCCTGCGCAATATTTTCCTAAGGTGGTTAGGGTTGCGTAGGTGGTACTTACCTGATACCAGTAGTTACATGTTGTGTGCTACATATGTTATTTTGTACTACAGTATTATTCCTATGTTCTAAAAAGTGCTAATTCCTGACAGTGGTCCAGGTGGCCCTGTCCCCTGTATATATAATCCCTTGTAAATTCTGACCGTGCTTGTTGGCACATTGTAGAGTGTGTGTTTTTATCTAATGTGTTGTGTATAATACAAAGGCTATTTTTATAGAATACCTTGTGTGGAGTTTCCTTTGTGGTGGGCCTTGGGTGTTGTTGCTGGGTGCGCGCGCAAACCCTTTACACATCGCCTCAGGGATAAGCCTGACTGCTCGTGCCAAGCTACCAAGGGGGTGAGCAGGGGTTATCTTTGGCGTGTAACTCCCCAGCCCTGACTAGAGTGGTGGTTTCTGTCTGGCTTTGGCGCAAGCCCTAGCCAACCAGAAATCCCATTTCTAACATTGGTGATCAGCGGTGGGATTTGGACTTGCGTTTGCGCTGTACCGCAGCGGCAACTGGCCGCACTACAAAACTCTGCATTTAGATAAATCACATGGTATAGGGATTATTGTTCTAAGTTTGTTTTTAATTGTCATTTCTTTGGAAATGTGGTTTTGTGCACTGTGAGTTAGGTGTCCCTAGCTCGGGATGGTAGATCATCCCCCTTAGTGCATTGTGTTTCTGGATTCACCAGAGGGTGGGATCCAGTGGTGGCAGCGTAATAGTGTCCTGTACATTTGTCCCCCGCCCTGCGCCCAGAGTTGGTACCTGTGTCACGTGGTGGTCAGGTTGAGGAATCAGGGGTGGTAGAAACTGCCTTACCAGTCCGAGGGGAGGGTTGTGTGTGTGGATGAATGGTGTGTGGCACTAGGCAAGTGAGTGTGAGTTCTCTGGGTTAGAGAGCTTGCTGAATCTTTTTGCGAATTGTGTACTCCTGTGTTAAGCTCAGACCCCTAGGTTCCCTGTGTGATCTTTTCTCAAGAACGTCCGCCAAAATGGAGCCAGCTTTTGATTTCGGTGATCTGTTTGGGTACAGTATGTTGGAGTTGGTAAGGTTCTGTGAAGAGAGAGACATAGGGGTGGATGAGTCAGACTCTCAGTCCGAACTTAGAAGCAGCCTGATCCTATGGCAAAAGGGTCAATGGGGTCTTGAGCGCAGTAGGATAAGGGCCCGGGCCTCACACCAGGAGGGTGGTGGGTCTGTAGGGAGTCCTGAAGATTTAGAAGAGGAGGAAGGAAGTAACCTGACAGGGACGCCAGTAGATAGTGGAGACCCCATAGATAGGGAGTCCCTTGCTGGGTCCAGTGTCAGGAGCAGCACCCCATCCCTTTCCCTGTCCCCAGAGGAGTGGGTAGATAGGAGGGAAGAAAGGGAGCATCAGCTGGCCATGGAGAAGCTCAGGATAGAGCATGCCAAGCTGGAGACCGAGAGGGTCTTAGCTCAGAAACAGATGGCGGAGGCTGAGCGGGCCTTTGCCACAGAGAAATTAGCTCTGGAGGGTAAGTTGTCCCCTGAGCGCAGTTGTAGTTGTCTGGGCTCCCCAGGGAGGGTTGAGTCCAGTGGTGACAGCGAGATAAAGTCCAGTGCAGGAAGTCCCATTCCCAGTTTACCCAGTCTGGTACCTGTTTCCCAAGAAGAGGAGTATAGGTTGAAATTCAGGGGCAGTAGGAAGCTGTCTCACCAGTCTTGGGACACGTTTGTGGGTGAATGCGAGGATGCACTGGATGATTGGGTAAGAGTAAACACGAAACGGGATTTTGAAGGACTGTATGCTCTGGTTATCAAAGAGCAGCTACTCAGTAGTTTTTACCCCGGGTTGCGCCAACACCTGTTGGGATATTACGATTTGGATGCTTGGGACCTTGCAAAAAGAGCAGACCGATGGGAAGGGGTCCCAAGTTCTGATGAGGAATGGGAGAGTGATTCCAACAGTAGTGGTTCAGAGATCCTCCAGCCCAGCGTGGTGGAGGAGGCTCAGTGTAGCCCAGCTAGGTCCCCGGATAGCGAGGAGGGTGTAGGGGCTTACGGCCTGGCTCAGTGGAGCGGGAGTAAGTGGGTGACCGAGGGTCCCCAGACGCACGAAACCCTGCCTCATGACTTGGATGGTTTCATGAGGGAACACCAAGTCTGGGACCTAGGCTGTCCTGTTAGTCCATTTGAGGAGGATCACCTAGTGTATGGAGGACCTGGAGCGTCTGTAAATAAAGCTCCAGTGGTTCTGATGTCTGGCAGTACCGCTCCAGTAGGGAGGGTACAGAAGTCCAGCGAGAGGAGTGGCATGGGGCGGTGTTCCCCGGTGGAGGAGCCAGTGGGTCAGGGACCAGCCGGGAGGGCTGAGTCTCCTCGAGGTGACCATGGTGACCACACGTCTGTCCTGGGGGATCTTCGCGCACTGTCAGGTGGACAGGGGACGGGAGATCTGCGCCAGGCAGACTGTCATGCAACATATGAGGCATATGTTCCTCTTGGGGGGATGGTGTGTAAGTCCCCCGAAGTCCTGGAGTGCCAGGCAAGTATTCCACCAAAGGTTCTAGACCCGAGGTTGGGAGGCCAGGTTCAGGATCTGCCTGACCTGAAGGGTAGGACGACTGTAACCAGTGTCCTGACCGGTTCTTCTTCCAGAGGTACCACCCCAGTTGGTAGGGAGCAGGACTCTGGAAGGGGGTGCAGAGGGTGGGAGAGCCCACCTCTGACCCCAGTGCAACCTGAGGGGTTAAACCCTAGGTTGGGAGACCAGTTCTCAGGGAGGGGTCCTGAGCTGGTAGGTGAATTGCGTTACGGGGTCGCCTCTCAGAGGAAGAGAGGGCGGAACCCCAGAAGAAGAGGTAGGGGGAGGAGAGCCTCACCCGTGACTTTTGGTCAGCTTGAGGGTACAGACCCTAGGCTGGAGGATCAGTGGCAGTTTAGAACTGCCCTGATGAGGGGTAGAGTGGAGAATGGCCGCTATGTGCCAGGGGTTACTACCCCCCACTCTATGGTTAGGCAAAGACCGGTGGCACCTGGGTGGCCTAGGGCCTGGTCTTGGCCGCGGACAGCTTGGGAGTACCAGTGGGGTAGCCCAGTTGGTCCAGACAGTGGTGTTAGAAAGAATTCCATGGGTTCACCGTGGCGTAGAACCGGAGGGTGTCCCTGCAGTTGCGGGCCCGCGTCCGTGTTCTATCGCCCCAAGCAGGGAAGTCCATCACGGTGGTGATTGGTCTGCCCTGCGTTTTGGCTGGAAGGGGGTTGTGTTGGACTTGGCCCTTCTGGCAGGTTCACCCCTGGACTTTTTTGGCTTTTTATTGGTGACTTGGTGTGGTAATTTTTATGGTTTCTGCGCACTTTCCCTGTGTCCCAGGGTAAAGTGCGTGCGTGCTCTGAGTGCATGTGGTGAGATAGGCCTGCCCTCCCATAGGAATGCATGGGGAATGTAGGTGTCCCTAGTAGTTCCTGATGCGTGGTGTGTGCAGGCCCGAGTTTGGTATGTGCGGACTCGTGGGAGTGAATGCTGCGCGATGATGTGTGCGGCGTGCATGTACCTAGTGTGGAAGTGCCACTTCTAGAGGTGGGCACTTCTGTGTGCAGTGTGTCTGTCGCGTGATTGGCTGGTCATGTCATGTGACGGGCTAGGGATTCCCCAGAGTCAGGATGAGTCACCCAGTGGTGAGCGCCCCTCCCTCTGCGCATCGGCACGCAGCGTACCCACCCCCCGCGCATAGCTACACAGCGTACCCACCCCCCGCGCATAGGTATGCAGTGAACCCACCCCCCGCGCGTAGGTATGCAGTGAACCCACCCCCCGCGCGTAGGTATGCAGTGAACCCACCCCCCCGCACGTAGGTACGCAGCGTACCCACCCACCCCGCACGTAGGCACGCAGCGTACCTCCCCCCGCGCGTAGGTATGCAGCGTACCCACCCCCCCGCGCGTAGGCGTGCAGCGTTCCTCCCCCCGCGTCTAGGCACGCAGCGTACCTCCCCCCGCGTGTAGGCACGCAGCGTACCTCCCCCTGCATGTAGGCATGCAGCGTACCTCCCCCGCGCGTCGGTACGCAGTGTACCCACCACCCGTGCGTAGGTACACAGCATACCCACCCCCGCGCATAGGTATGCTGCGTTCCCACCCACCGGGCCCCCGCGCGTAGGTATGCAGCGTACCCACCCCCCCGCGCATAGGTATGCAGCGTACCCCCCCTCTGCGTGTAGGCACGCAGCGTACCCCCCTCCCTCTGCGTGTAGGCACACAGCGTACTCACCCCCGCGCATAGGTATGCAGCCTACCCACCCCCGCACGTAGGTACGCAGCGTACCCACCCCCCGCTCGTAGGTACGCAGCGTTACACCCCCTGCGCATAGGTACGCAGCGTAACCACCCCCCGCGCGTAGGTACGCAGCGTACCCACCCCCCGCGCGTAGGTACAAAGCGTATCCACCCCCCCGCGTGTAGGTACAAAGCGAACCCACCCCCCCGCGCGTAGGTACAAAGCATACCCATCCCCCCGCGCGTAGGTACAAAGCGTACCCACCCCCCGCGCGTAGGTACAAAGCGTACCCACCCCCCCGCGCGTAGGTAAGCAGCGTACCCACCCCCCGCGCGTAGGCACGCAGCGTACCTCCGGGGGGAGGTATGCTGCGTGCCGGAAGGGGGGGGAGAAGGTACCCACCCCCCGCATGTAGGCACGCAGCGGACCCACCCCCCTGCACGTAGGCACGCAGCATACCCACCCCCCGCACATAGGCACGGAGCGTACCCACCCCCCGTGCATAGCGTACCCACCCCTGTGCGCAGCTTACCCACCCCCGCACACAGCGTACCCACCCCCGCGAGCAGCGTACCCACCCCCGCACGCAGCGTACCCACCCCCGTGCATAGGCACGCAGCGTACCCACCCCTGCGCATAGGCACGCAGCGTACCCACCCCGCATAGGCACGCAGAGTACCCATCCCACGTAGGCACGCAGCATACCCACCCCGCGTAGGCATGCAGCGTACCCACCCCACGTAGGCACGCAGCGTACCCACCCCGCATAGGTACGCTGCGTACCCACCCCGCGTAGATACGCAGCATACCCACCCCCGCGCGCAGGTATGCTGCGTTCCCACCCACCGGGCCCCCGCGCGTAGGCACGCAGCGTACCTCCCCCCCACATGTAGGCACGCAGCGTACCTCCCCCCCGCGCATAGGTACGCAGCGTACCCACGCGTAGGTATGCAGCGTACCCGTGCGTAAGTACGCTGCGTACCCGCGCGTAGGTACACACCCCCCCACGTGTAGGTACGCAGCGTACACCCCTCTGCATGTAGGAATGCAGCGTACCCCCCTCCCTCTGCATGTAGGCACGCAGCGTACTCACCCCCCGTGCATAGGTATGCAGCCTACCCACCCCCGCGCGTAGGTACACAGCGTACCCACCCCCCGCTCATAGGTACGCAGCGTACCCACCCCCTGCTCATAGGTACGCAGCGTACCCACCCCCTGCGCGTTGGTACGCAGCGTACCCACCCAGCCGTGCGTAGGTACACAGCGTACCCACCCCCGCGCAAAAGTACAAAGCATACCCACCCCCCTGCACGTAGGCACGCAGCGTACCCACCCCCCCGCACATAGGCACGCAGCGTACCCACCCCCCGCACGTAGGCATGCAGCGTACCCTCCCCCCGCACGTAGGCATGCAGCGTACCCACCCCCCCGCACATAGGCACGCAGCGTACCCACCCCCCCGCACATAGGCACGCAGCGTACCCACCCCCCGCACGTAGGCATGCAGCGTACCCACCCCCCCGCACCTAGGCACGCAGCGTACCCACCCCCCGCACCTAGGCACGCAGCGTACCCACCCCCCCGCGCGTAGGTACAAAGCATACCCACCCCCCGCGCTTAGGTACAAAGCATACCCAACCCCCCGCGCGTAGGTACAAAGCGTACCCACCCCCCGCGTGTAGGTACAAAGCATACCCACCCCCCCGCGCGTAGGTACGCAGCGTACCCACCCCCCGCGCGTCAGTACGCAGCGTACCCACCACCCGCGTGTAGGTACACAGCATACCCACCCCCCGTGCGTAGGTATGCTGCATTCCCACCCACCGGGCCTCCGCGCGTAGGTATGCAGCGTACCCACCCCCCGCGCGTAGGTATGCAGCGTACCCCCCTCTGCGCGTAGGCACGCAGCATACCCCCCCTCCCTCTGCACGTAGGCACGCAGTGTACCCACCCCCCGCGCATAGCTATGTTGCGTACCCACCCCCCACGCGTAGGTACGCAGTGTACCCACCCCCCCGTGCATAGGCACGCAGCGTACCTCCCCCCGCGCATAGGCGCGCAGCGTACCTCCCCCCCGCGCGTATGCATGCAGCGTACCTGCCCCCCCGCGCATAGGTACGGAGCGTACCCGCCCCCCCGCGCGTAGGCACGCAGCGTACCTCCCCCCGCGTGTAGGCACGCAGCATACCTCCCCCCGCGTGTAGGCACGCAGCATACCTCCCCTCGCGCGTAGGCACGCAGCATACCTCCCCCGCATGTACGCACGCATGCAGTGTACCCACCCCCCGCGCGTAGGCACGCAGCGTACCCACCCCCCCGCATGTAGGTATGCAGTGTACCCACCCCCCCACGCGTCGGTACACAGCGTACCCACCACCTGCGCGTAGGTACACAGCATACCCACCCCCCGCGCGTAGGTATGCTACGTTCCCACCCACCGGGCCCCCGCGCATAGGTACGCAGCGTACCCACCCCCCCGCAAGTAGGTATGCAGCGTACCCCCCCTCTGCGCTTAGGCACACAGCGTACCCCCCCTCCCTCTGCGCATCGGCACGCAGCGTACCCACCCCCCGCGCATAGCTACGCAGCGTACCCACCCCCCGCGCGTAGGTATGCAGTGAACCCACCCCCCGCGCGTAGGTACACAGCGTACCCACCCCCCGCTTGTAGGTATGCAGTGTACCCACCCCCCCGCACGTAGGTACGCAGCGTACCCACCCACCCCGCACGTAGGCACGCAGCGTACCTCCCCCCGCGCGTAGGCCCTGCGCGTAGGTATGCAGCGTACCCACCCCCCCGCGCGTAGGCGTGCAGCGTTCCTTCCCCCCGCGTGTAGGCACGCAGCGTACCTCCCCCTGCGTGTAGGCACGCAGCGTACCTCCCCCTGCGTGTAGGCATGCAGCGTACCTCCCCCCGCGCATAGGCACGCAGCGTACCTCCCCGCGCGTCGGTACGCAGTGTACCCACCACCCGTGCGTAGGTACACAGCATACCCACCCCCGCGCATAGGTATGCTGCGTTCCCACCCACCGGGCCCCCGCGCGTAGGTATGCAGCGTACCCACCCCCCGCGCATAGGTATGCAGCGTACCCCCCCTCTGCGTGTAGGCACGCAGCGTACCCCCCCTCCCTCTGCGTGTAGGCACACAGCGTACTCACCCCCGCGCATAGGTATGCAGCCTACCCACCCCCGCACGTAGGTACGCAGCGTACCCACCCCCCGCTCATAGGTACGCAGCGTTACACCCCCTGCGCGTAGGTACGCAGCGTACCCACCCCCCGCGCGTAGGTACGCAGCGTACCCACCCCCGTGCGAAAGTACAAAGCGTACCCACCCCCCTGCATATAGGCACGCAGCGTACCCACCCCCCCGCACATAGGCACGCAGCGTACCCACCCCCCGCACGTAGGCATGCAGCGTACCCACCCCCCTGCACCTAGGCATGCAGCGTACCCACCCCCCGCACCTAGGCACGCAGCGTACCCACCCCCCCGCGCGTAGGTACAAAGCATACCCACCCCCCGCGCGTAGGTACAAAGCGTATCCACCCCCGCGCGTAGGTACAAAGCGAACCCACCCCCCCGCGCGTAGGTACAAAGCGTACCCACCCCCCCACGCGTAGGTACAAAGCGTACCCACCCCCCCGCGCGTAGGTACGCAGCGTACCCACCCCCCCGCACGTAGGTATGCAGCGTACCCACCCCCCACGCGTAGGTACGCAGCATACCCACCCCCCACGCGTAGGTACGCAGCATACCCACCCCCCCGCGTGTAGGTACGCAGCGTACCCACCCCCCCGCGCGTAGGTACGCAGCGTACCCACCCCCCCGCGCGTCGGTATGCAGCGTACCCACCACCCGCGCGTAGGTACACAGCATACCCCCCCGCGTGCGTAGGTATGCTGCGTTACCACCCACTGGGCCCCCGCGCGTAGGTATGTAGCGTACCCACCCCCCCGCGCGTAGGTATGTAGCGTACCCCCCCCTCTGCGCGTAGGCACGCAGCGTACCCCGCCTCCCTCTGCGCGTAGGCACGCAGCGTACCCACCCCCCCGCGCATAGCTACGCAGCGTACCCACCCCCCGCGCGTAGGTACGCAGTGTACCCACCACCCCCGCACGTAGGCACGCAGTGTACCCACCCCCCCACACATAGGTACGCAGCGTACCCACCCACCCTGCGCGTAGGCACGCAGCGTACCTCCCCCCGCGCGTAGGCCCTGCGTGTAGGTACGCAGCGTACCCACCCCCCGCGCGTAGGTGTGCAGCGTTCCTCCCCCCGCGCGTAGGCACGCAGCGTACCTCCCCGCGCGTACGCACGCAGCATACCCACACCCCCACTCGTCGGTACGCAGCGTACCCACCACCCGCGCGTAGGTACACAGCATACCCACCCCCCGCACGTAGGTATGCTGCGTTCCCACCCACCGGGCCCCCGCGCGTAGGTACGCAGCGTACCCACCCCCCACGCGTAGGTATGCAGCGTACCCCCGTCTGCGCATAGGCACGCAGCATACCCCCCTCCCTCTGTGCGTAGGCACGCAGCGTACCCACCCCCCCGCGCATAGCTACTCAGTGTACCCACCCCCCGCGCGTAGGTATGCAGCGTACCACCCCCCGCGCGTAGGTATGCAGTGTACCCACCCCCCCGCGCATAGGTACGCAGCGTACCCACGCGCGTAGGTATGCAGCGTACCCACGCGCGTAGGTATGCAGCGTACCCACGCGCGTAGGTATGCAGTGTACCCACCCCCCCGCGCATAGGTACGCAGCGTACCCACCCACCCCGCGCGTAGGCACGCAGCGTACCCACCCACCCCGCGCGTAGGCACGCAGCGTACCCACCCCCCGCGCGTAGGCGTGCAGCGTTCCTCCCCCCCGCGTGTAGGCACGCAGCCTACCTCCCCCCGCGTGTAGGCACGCAGCGTACCTCCCCCTGCATGTAGACACGCAGCGTACCTCCCCCCGTGCGTAGGCACGCAGCGTACCTCCCCTGCGCGTCGGTACACTACACAGCGTACCCACCACCCGCGCGTAGGTACACAGCATACCCACCCCCCGCGCGTAGGTATGCTGTGTTCCCACCCACGCGGGGGGGTGGGTACGCAGCGTACCTCCCCCCCGCGTGTAGGCTCGCAGCGTACCTCCACCCCGCGCGTAGGCACGCAGCGTACCCACCCCCCCGCGCGTAGGCACGCAGCGTACCCACCCCCCCGCATGTAGGTATGCAGCGTACCCATCCCCCGCGCGAAAGTACAAAGCGTACCCACCCCCCTGCACGTAGGCACGCAGCGTACCCACCCCCCCGGACGTAGGCACGCAGCGTACCCACCCCCCCGCACGTAGGCACGCAGCGTACCCACCCCCCCGCACCTAGGCACACAGCGTACCCACCCCCCCGCACCTAGGCACGCAGCGTACCCACCCCCCGCGCGTAGGTACAAAGCATACCCACCCCCCGCGCGTAGGTACAAAGCATCTCACCCCCCACGCATAGGTACAAAGCGTACCCACCCCCCCGCGCGTAGGTACAAAGAGTACCCACTCCCCCGCGCATAGGTACAAAGCGTACCCACCCCCCGCGCGTAGGTACGCAGCATACTTACCCCCGGCGCGTAGGCACGCAGCGTACCTCCGCGCGTAGGTACGCAGCATACTTACCCCCCGCGCGTAGGCACGCAGCGTACCTCCCCCCCGCGTAGGCACGCAGCGTACCTCCCCCCCGCGTAGGCACGCAGCGTACCTCCCCCCCGCGTAGGCACGCAGCGTACCTCCCCCCCGCGTGTAGGCTCGCAGCGTACCTCCCCCCGCGCATAGGCATGCAGAGTACCTCCCCCCGCGTGTAGGCACGCAGCATACCTCCCCCCGCATGTAGGCACGCAGCATACCTCCCCCCCCACGCGTAGGCACGCAGCATACCCACCCCCCCGCACGTAGGCACGCAGCGTACCCACCCCCCTGCACGTAGGCATGCAGCGTACCCACCCCCCGCATGTAGGCACGCAGCGTACCCACCCCCCCCGCACGCAGCGTACCCACCCCCCTGCACGTAGGCACGCAGCGATCCTCCCCCGCGCGTAGGCACGCAGCGATCCTCCCCCGCGCGTAGGCACGCAGCGATCCTCCCCCGCGCGTAGGCACGCAGCGATCCTCCCCCGCGCGTAGGCACGCAGCGATCCTCCCCCGCGCGTAGGCACGCAGCGATCCTCCCCCGCGCGTAGGCACGCAGCGTTCCTCCCCCCCGCGCGTAGGCACGCAGCGTACCCACCCCCCTTGCGCGTAGGCACGCAGCGTACCTCTCTCCCATGTGTAGGCACGCAGCGTACCTCCCCCCCGCGCGTAGGTACGCACCATACCCACCCGCGTAGGTATGCTGCGTTCCCACCCCCCCGCGCGTAGGCACGCAGCGTACCTCCCCCCCGCGCGCGTAGGCACGCAGCGTACCTCCCCCCCGTGCGTAGGCACGCAGCGTACCTCCCCCCGCACGTAGGCACGCAGCGTACCCACCCCCCTGTACATAGGCATGCAGCGTACCCACCCCCCGCATGTAGGCACGCAGCGTACCCACCCCCCCGCACGTAGGCACGCAGCGTACCCAACCCCCTGCACGTAGACACGCAGCGTACCCACCCCCGCGCGTAGCGTACCCACCCCCACGCGTAGCGTACTGTGAGAAGTTGGCCTGGTATATGATGTTCACTAGTTAAAGTGACCACCTTGTACCATGCCAAGCAACCCTTATGGTGTGGTTGTAAGTCAACCTTTTCGGACTAGCTGCCCTAGTGGTAGCATAGGCTAAGCAGTCTTTGAGGCTAAACTCGTGAAGCGTGTTAAGCAAGCAGTTTTACCAAATGCAACCCCCTTTTATACCAATGAAAGGACACCACACAGATATATATTGAAAATATATATGTATTAATTTCTCAAAGTATCCCCTAGACTCTTTATGAGCACAGGAGCACAAATCATTAAACAAGAATACGTTAGAATACACAGAAGTTGCACTTTATATGGATAGGCCCTGGTGGCCACTCGAACCATATACTAAAATAGTGGTATAAGTACCACGAACAGAAAAGGGAAAAGGCCTAGGGCCTCTAGAATCGCTGGGCCTACAAGGAGCTAACTTTAGTTAGTGACCAAGAGGTCTACGGGTTGCGTGTGCAGAGCAAATAGTCACACGCGGGCTCCCATAGGTTTTCAATGGGTGCGTAAAAGTTACAAAGTTACTGCAAAAAGGATCTTCCGGATGGACTATGAACTCAAGATTGGAAACACAGACACTAGAGATGATACTCTACACTTGGGCACCGGAGTGCCAGCTTTACCTCACTCACAGAAAGCGGGTGCATAGGCCTCTAAGTGCGTCGGGTTTCTTCTATATGTTCAATGGAGCCTGAAGACAAAGATGCTGCAGGCGGTCGGCCCGGAAGAGATGAGGTGGATCCAAGAGTGGATCGGAGTTGTAGAAGACCTGTAAGCAGAGGGGACAGTGTTCACAGTCACTAGCCAGTGACCAGCGTGGCACCAGGTGGGTACCAGGCGATGTCGGGTGCAAACAGGAGGAAAGGTGCAGCTTGTCTCTGCAGCCACGTGATCCCTGAAGGTCGACGACGTCCAGGAGTCGGTTCACGAGCTGTCCCATGCAGGCTCTCGCTGTCGGCGGTGTCAGCGACTTGATCGAAGCAAACAAGCCTTGGCAAAAGCAATTGTTGTGGAAAACAAAATAAGCTGATGGTTCTGACCAGCAAGGTCAGAGGGACTGCTCCTTCGGAGGGGAGCAAGGGCCAGTCTGGAGCAACCAGACCAGCAGTGTAGTTCTTGAAGTTCGTCGCCAAGATGGCCACTAGCCAACGGGCCAGCAACCGGTTAGGCGCATCGAGTGGCAAAATGCAGAAGGGCCCCACGCAGATCGCGGAGATGCTGGAGGGCTCACCTTTGGTGCAGATGCTGCTCGAGGGTTGGGCTTCTCAGATCCCAAAGCACAACTTGGAGGGAGCCTCGGTTGTTGCGCTTGTAGCTAGTCGTGGTCGTTTCAAGATGGCTGGCTCCACGTGTCTCGGTGCCTCCACGGGTTCCTTCTTTTCAGGGACTGTGGATCGGGCGGTGAGAGGTCTGGAGGTCCAGGTCTTGTCAGTCTCTGGGCTCGGGCTCCGGCGGGAGGCGGCGCCAAAGCAGACATTGATTCGCTGGATGGTGCTTGCGTTAGCAAGGTGGCCACTCCCTGACCACAGGGGAGATTGGCTTCAGTCCTCTGTGCGGCAGAGCGTCGAAGTTCCCGTCTTCTTCTTGTTGTTAAGTTGATTCCAGGATGTCTGAAGTGTTAGGACACAGCTCCTACCTTTAAGCGGATTCTAGGGGCCTGACTACCTGCTAGGTCCCTCCCTAAGGGTGGGACCAGGAAGGGGGGTGGTTAAACCCCCAATCCTTTGTCCAGCTCGCCCCAGGCCCGGGACTGGTGTGCCCCAGGACCGGATTGAACTGGCATATGCACCGAGGCTCCTTGTGAGCCTCAGGCATGTCTGGTTTCTTTCAAGCCCTACCTGACCAATACACAAAATCCTGTCTGGGGTGGTGCACGCACCTCCCCTGGCAGGAAACCCTTTGTCCACACCTCCCAAGCTGGAAGGACTCCCAGCAGCAGGAGGGCAGACTTGTGTCTGTGGTGGCAGCATCCATTTTGTGGAGCTGAGGCTATGTCTGATTTTACCCGGGTTTCAGGTACTGTACATGTCGTGTCCCTCTAGAAGGGTGGAATGCTAACCCCGTCGCCAGAATTGGCGAGGGGTTAGTATTCCAATTCGTATGACACCTTACTCGACATGTTTTGATAAAGCCAAACCAAAGATAGCATTTAACCGCGAGGTTCATAATGCACTTAAGAGTATATGGTATGACGATATCTGGAAACAGTAGAAGGAAGTTGTTCCGACCACTGCAGACAGGCTTAGCTCATGCCAGAGCACCATCTCACATGGAACCAAGCACTCTGCCTTCAGGATTGTTAAGGCCTGCCATAGGAGTGACTTATAGGTTAACATGTGTCCCATTTAAGGTTAGGTATAGGTATACTACACCTAAGTAAGAGGTGGTTACACCAACTTACCCCAGCTGAGTGATCAGCCAGTTGTGTCAAATTTGTTAGGCCAAGCCTGGGGTGGCATAATACATGCTTCAGCCCCTGGCAGGCCTTAGATACACCAATGCCCTGGGTACTTAGTGTACACTGGTACAGGGGCTCACAGGGTGATCCACTTCCAATTGGTTATGCACCTAGGGTGCATAGTGTAAATTTAGTAGAGAGAACAGCAGGCTGGGGGTCTGATTGGCAGGCCCACAGCCTCAATATGTCAAAAACCAGTGAGGCAAAAAGCAAAAATTTGGGGTGACCATAGGATAGCAGACCCTACTCTCCTACACAACCCCCCCCCCAAACGCAGGGACATTAAACTAGCCTTGACCAGTCTCGTCTTCATGTCCTAAGTGGAAGTACCTGGAGAGACCATCTGCATTCCCATGGTCAATACCTGGCCGGTGCTCCACTGTAAAGTCCATCCCCTGTAGGGAAATGGACCACCTAAGCAGTTTGGGGTTTTCACCCTTCATCTGATTTAGCCACAAGAGGGGCTTATGGTCGGTCTGAATCTTGAAGTGAGTGCCAAACAAGTATGACCTCAGCTTCTTCAGGGCCCACACCACAGCAAAGGCCTCCCTCTCAATAGCTGACCAATTCTTCTCTCTGGGGGTCAACCTTCTGCTAATAAAAGCAATGGGTTGGTCTTGACCATCTACATTAAGTTGTGACAGCACAGCTCCCACACCCAACTCAGAAGCATCTGTTTGGACAATAAACTCTTTGGAGTAGTCAGGACTTTTCAGGATAGGTGCAGAGCACATGGCCTCCTTCAGGTCATCAAATGCCTTTTGACAGCTTACTGTCCACTGAACCTTTTTGGGCATCTTCTTGGATGTCAGATCATTAAGAGGAGTCACAATGGACCCATAGTTCTTAACAAACTTCCTGTAGTACCCAGTCAAGCCCAAGAAAGCTCGAACTTGAGTCTGGGTGGTTGGAGGGGACCAGTCCTTGATGGATTGTATCTTACTCTCCAGTGGTTGAACTTGGCCTCCACCTACAAAATGGCCCAAATACACAACCTTACTCTGCCCTATCTGGCACTTAGTAGCCTTGATAGTGAGGCCTGCCCTTTGCAGAGCCTCAAGAGCCTTCTTCAGGTGGATCAGGTGATCCTCCCAGGTGGAGCTAAAGACAGCAATGTCATCAAGATATGCTGCACAAAAGTCATCCAACCCAGTAAGGACTTGGTTCACCAGCCTTTGGAAGGTGGCAGGTGCATTCTTCAGACCAAAGGGCGTCACCACAAATTGGTAGTGCCCACCTGGGGTTGAGAATGCTGTTTTGGCCTTAGACTCCTCAGCTAATCTGATTTGCCAATAGCCAGCTGTCAATTCAAATGTGCTCAAAAACTTAGCAGAAGCCAGTTTATCTATGAGCTCATCTGCCCTTGGAATAGGATGTGTATGAGAAGTTGGCCTGGTATATGATGCTCACTAGTTAAAGTGATCACCTTGTACCATGCCAAGCAACCCTTATGGTGTGGTTGTAAGTCAACCTTTTCGGACTAGCTGCCCTAGTGGTAGCGTAGGCTAAGCAGTCTTTGAGGCTAAACTCGTGAAGCGTGTTAAGCCAGCTGTTTTACCAAATGTAACCCCCTTTTATACCAATGAAAGGACACCACACAGATATATATTCAAAATATATATGTATTTATTTCTCAAAGTAACCCCTAGTCTCTTTATGAGCACAGGAGCACAAATCGTCAAACAAGATTACAGTAGAATACACAGAAGTTGCACTTTATATGGATAGGCCCTGGTGGCCGCTCAAACCATATACTAAAATAGTGGTATAAGTACCACGAACAGAAAAGGGAAAAGGCCTAGGGCCTCTAGAATCTCTGGGCCTACAAGGAGCTAACTTCAGTTAGTGACCAGGAGGTCCACGGGTGGCGTGTGCAGAGCAAATAGTCACACGCGTGCTCCCATAGGTTTCAATGGGTGCGTAAAAAGTACAAAGTTACTGCAAAGAGGATCTTCCGGATGGACTAGGAACTCAAGATTTGGAACACAGGCACTAGAGATGTATTACTACACTTGGGCACAGATGTGCCAGCTTTACCTCACCCACAGGAAGCGGGTGCATAGGCCTCGAAGTGCGTCGGGTTTCTTCTATCTGTTCCGTGGAGCTTGAAGACAAAGATGCTGCAGGCGGTCGGTCCGGGAGATATGCAGTGGATCCAAGAGTGGATCGGAGATGTTGAAGACCTGTAAGCAGAGGGGACAGTGTTCACGGTCACTAGCCAGTGACCGGCGTGGCACCAGGTGGGTACCAGGCAATGTCGGGTGCAAACAGGAAGAAAGGTGTAGCTTGTCTCTGCAGCCACGTGGTCCCTGGAGGTCGACGACGTCCAGGAGTCGGTTCACGAGCTGTCCCACGCAGGCTCTCGCTGTCGGCGGTGTCGGCGACTTGATCGAAGCAAACAAGCCTTGGCAAAAGCAATTGTTGTAGGAGATGAAATAAGCTGATGGTTCTGACCAGCAAGGTCAGAAGGACTGCTCCTTTGGAGGGGAGCAAGGGCCAGTCTGGAGCAACCAGACCAGCGGTGTATTTTGTAGAGTTCGTCGCCAAGATGGCTACTAGCCAGCGGGCCAGCAACCGGTTAGGCGCGTCGAGTGGCAAAATGCAGAAGGGCCCCACGCAGATCGTGGAGATGCTGGAGGGCTCTCCTTTGGTGCAGATGTTACTCGGGTGTTGGGCTTCTCAGATCCCAAAGCACAACTTGGAGGGAGCCTCGGTTGTTGCACTTGTCAGCTTGTCGTGGTCGTTTCAAGATGGCTGGCTCCACGTGTCTCGGTGCCTCCACGGGTCTCCTCTTTTCAGGGACTGTGGATCGGGCGGTGAGAGGTCTGGAGGTCCAGGTCTTGTCAGTCTCTGGGCTCGGGCTCCGGCGGGAGGTGGCGGCAAAGCAGACGTTGATTCGCTGGATGGTGTTTGCGTTAGCAAGGTGGTCACTCCCTGACCACAGGGGAGATTGGCTTCAGTCCTCTGTGCTGCAGAGCGTCGAAGTTCCCGTCTTCTTCTTAGTTTTAAGTTGATTCCAGGATGTCTGAAGTCTTAGGACACAGCTCCTACCTTTAAGCGGATTCTAGGGGCCGGACTACCTGCTAGGTCCCTCCCTATGGGTGGGACCAGGAAGGGGGGTGGTTACACCCCCAATCCTTTGTCCAGCTCGCCCCAGGCCCGGGACTGGTGTGCCCCAGGACCGGTTTGAACTGGCATATGCACCGAGGCTCCTTGTGAGCCACAGGCATGTCTGGTTTCTTTCAAGCCCTACCTGACCAATACACAAAATCCTGTCTGGGGTGGTGCACGCACCTCCCCTGGCAGGAAACCCGTTGTCCACACCTCCCAAGCTGGAAGGACTCCCAGCAGCAGGAGGGCAGACTTGTGTCTGTGGTGGCAGCATCCATTTTGTGGAGCTGAGGCTATGTCTGATTTTACCCGGGTTTCAGGTACTGTACATGTCGTGTCCCTCTAGAAGGGTGGGATGCTAACCCCGTCGCCAGAATTGGCGAGGGGTTAGTATTACAATTCGTATGACACCTTACTCGACATGTTTTGATAAAGCCAAACCAAAGATAGCATTTAACCGCGAGGTTCATAATGCACTTAAGAGTATATGGTATGACGATATCTGGAAACAGTAGAAGGAAGTTGTTCCGACCACTGCAGACAGGCTCAGCTCATGCCAGAGCACCATCTCACATGGAACCAAGCACTCTGCCTTCAGGATTGTTAAGGCCTGCCATAGGAGTGACTTATAGGTTACCATGTGTCCCATTTAAGGTTAGGTATAGGTATACTACACCTAAGTAAGTGGTGATTACACCAACTTACCCCAGCTGAGTGATCAGCCAGTTGTGTCAAATTGTTAGGCCAAGCCTGGGGTGGCATAATACATGCTTCAGCCCCTGGCAGGCCTTGGGTACACCAATGCCCTGGGTACCTAGTGTACACTGGTACAGGGGCTGACAGGGTGATCCACTTCCAATTGGTTATGCACCTACGGTGCATATTTTTAATTTAGTAGAGAGAACAGCAGGCTGGGGGTCTGATTGGCAGGCCCACAGCCTCAATATGTCAAAAACCAGTGAAGCAAAAAGCAAAAATTTGGGGTGACCATAGGATAGCAGACCCTACTCTCCTACACACACCATAAGTGTTGCTTGGCATGGTACAAGGTGATCACTTTAACTAGTGAGCATCATATACCAGGCCAACTTCTCACAATGCGCATCTGTCCTAGTGACAGCATTGAGTCCTCTGTAATCCACACAGAACCTCATCTCTCTCTTGCCATCTTTGGTGTGAGGTTTGGGGACCAGAACCACTGGGCTAGCCCAGGGGCTCTCTGAGGGTTCAATGACACCCAATTCCAGCATCTTGTGTACCTCAGCCTTTATACAGTCCCTGACGTGGTCAGGTTGTCTGTAAAACTTGTTCTTTACAGGCAGACTGTCACCAGTGTCCACCACATGGGTACACCAGTCAGTTTGGCTAGGTATTAGGGAAAACAGATGTTGAAATGATTGTAGAACGTGTCTACATTCAGTCTGCTGATGGGCAGTGAGGTTGCCTCCAAGGGTCACTCCTTCAACTGAGCCATCTTCAGGGTTCTGAGACAACAGGTCTGGGAGAGGGTCACTCTCTTCCTCCTGTCCCTCATCTGTAGCCATGAGCAAGCCCATGTCTGCCCTGTCAACATATGCTTTTAACCTGTTAACATGGAGTACCCTGTGGGGACTCCTGGGAGTTCCTAGGTCCACCAAGTAGGTGACCTCTCCCTTCTTTTCCAGGATTGTATGGGGTCCAGACCATTTGTC
This sequence comes from Triturus cristatus, assembly GCF_964204655.1. Lineage (NCBI taxonomy): Eukaryota > Metazoa > Chordata > Amphibia > Caudata > Salamandridae > Triturus > Triturus cristatus. The sequence goes on along the minus strand of NW_028188305.1, from coordinate 8,092 downwards.
TTGGAGTGCTGCTGGGGCCACTGGCTCCAACACCCATACCTTCTGTCCTGGCTGAAACTCAACCAAGACAGCCTTTTGGTCATGCCAAGCTTTCTGTAAGGCCTGGCTTGCCTCAAGGTTTTTGGATGCCTTCTCCATATACTCAGCCATCCTGGAGCGGAGACCAAGTACATAGTCCACTATGTCTTGTTTAGGCTTTTTAAGAGGTAACTCCCATCCTTCCTTCACTAAACACAGTGGGCCTCTCACAGGGTGCCCAAACAACAATTCAAAGGGGCTGTAGCCAACCCCCTTTTGTGGGACCTCTCTGTAAGCAAACAGAAGGCAGGGTAGAAGGATGTCCCATCTTCGCCTGAGCTTTTCAGGTAATCCTTTGATCATACCCTTTAGGGTCTTGTTGAATCTCTCAACAAGCCCATTGCATTGTGGGTGATAAGGGGTGGTGAACTTGTAGTTGACACCACATTCCTTCCACATAGCTGTCAAGTATCCTGACATGAAGTTGGTACCTCTGTCAGAAACCACCTCCTTAGGAAACCCCACTCTGGAGAATACTCCCAGCAGGGCCCTGGCCACAACAGGTGCTGTAGTGGTCCTAAGGGGAATTGCCTCTGGATACCTGGTGGCATGATCCACTACCACCAGTATAAATCTGTGCCCAGATGCAGTGGGAGGATCCATGGGACCCACTATATCTATTCCCACTCTTTCAAAGGGGACCCCCACCACAGGTAGTGGTATCAGGGGGGCCTTTGTTGTGCCACCTGATTGCCACTGGCTTGGCAGGTCACACAGGAGCGACAAAACTCCTTTGTATCTTCATTCATGTGAGGCCAGTGAAAGTGAGGGACAAGCCTGTCCCAAGTCTTGTTCTGGCCTAAGTGTCCTGCTAAAGGAATATCATGGGCCAAGGTAAGAAGGAAGCCCCTAAATTGCAGAGGTATAACCAACCTCCTGGTTGCACCAGGCTTGGGGTCTCTAGCCTCTGAATAAAGGAGCCCTTCATCCCAATACACTTTATGGGTACCTTGAGCATTCCCAGCAGCCTCAGCAGCAGCCAGCTGTCTGAGGGGTTCAAGAGAGGGACAGGATAACTGAGCCTGCCTCAAGTCAGCCCTTGAAGGTCCCCCTGTCCCCAGAAACTCAACCTGATCAGGTTCAAGCTCTTCAGGGACAGTTCCTTCAGGGTTCTCTAGATCAGCTTCCTGGGAAGGTTGATCATCACTCTGAGGCAGGGGGGAAGGCAAAGCCTTGACCCTCCTGTTCTTCTCCTTGGTAGGTGCTTGGTCCATTGTTCCAGGATCCAAGACCTGAGGTTCAGTAAGGCACTTTTTGGCCTGTGACCTGGTCACAGCAAGGACATGTGGTGATATACCTAACATCTCTGCATGTGTCCTGTACTCCACTTCAGACCATAGAGAACTCTCTAGGTCACTGCCCAACAAACATTCTACTGGGAGGTCTGCACTAACCACAACCCTTTTGAGGCCAGTTACCCCTCCCCATGAGAAGTTAACAACTGCCACACTATGTGAAGTAGTGGCATTGCTGGCATTGGTCACCAGGTAATTCTCACCTGGTATGTACTGTCCAGGATCCACAAAGCCTGGTGTCACCATAGTGACACTGGCACATGTGTCCCTGTAGGCTTGAGCCACTTTTTCATTAATTAAAGGAGTCTGTCTGTACTTGCCCAGGTTACTGGGGCTCACAGTCAGGGACAAATCTATGTCCCCATCACAGATCAGGACTGCCTGTGTCAGGGTTCTGTCTAAGTCAGAATCTCCTTCAGTTCCCATAGTGATTCCCACTACACCCTTTGTCTGGGGACCAACACTGCTAACAGTAGTACTGGGAGCAGGTGCCTTAGGGGCAACAGTGTTGGGGGCTCCACCCTTCTTACAATCACTAGTCCAGTGAGTTGTATTCTTGCAATGATTGCACCAGGGTTTATTTTGACCTTCTTTCTTCTTTCCCTTAGATTGTTGTTGGGACCCACCCTCCTTAGCAGTGGTTTGGGGCCCTGTTGAAGACTTCTGGTCTTTAGATTTCTGATCTCCACCCTTTTGGTCTGTTTTCTTCTGATCACCCCCTTGGCCCTGGTTCTGGTTCTTTTGCTTAACCCTGGTTCTGACCCATTTGTTTGCCTTCTTTCCCAATTCTTGGGGAGAGGTCAGATCAGAGTCAACCAAGTGTTGATGCAGTTGCTGGTTTTGACAGCTATTTAAAATCTGCTCTCTCTTCATCAAATTGTACAATCCTGTATAATCAGATAGCTTACTTCCCAGCAACCAACCCTCCAAAGCCTTAGTGGCACATTCAATGTATTCAGACCAGTCCTGAGTCTGTGTCTTCTGGGTGTCTCTGAACATTAACCTGTACTGTTCAGTGGTTAAGCCTAACCCATCAACTAGGACACTCTTCAGGGCTCTGTAATTTCTGACATCCTCTTCTCTAACAGTGAGGAGTCTATCTCTGCCTCTTCCTTCAAAAGAGAGCCAGAGGATTGCTGCCCACTGGTCTTCAGGAACCTGCTGTACTTTGCAGGCTCTCTCAAGAGCAGTCATCCATTTGTGGATGTCATCCCCACTTTTGTAGGGGGGCACAACCTTAGACAGGTTCCTATTATCAAAGACCCTATCCTTGTCCTTAGGGACAATGCTGCCACCAGTGGGTATAGACCCACTCTCTTTATGCTGCCAAGCTTTGCACAGTTTCTCTTCCTTCAGAGCTACTTCTAGCTCCTGCTTCCTGATCCTCAGCTGGGCTTCTTGCATTCTGGCCTCATGCTCCCTCCTCTGAGGGGTGGTCATCCTTCTCCTGGAGTGACCTTGAGAGCCTCTAGAGGCATGAGAAGCATTGGATTCACCTGAGTAATTCCTTTGCCTCCCAGACCCCTGGTTAAGTCCACTGGGGAGATCCAATGGGATGATCCCATTGTCAGTCCCCAATAGCCTTAAGTTAGCTGGGCCACGTTTAACACTTGGCACTGGGCTAGTTCTCCCTTCATCCTCACTACTTTCTGTATCCTCCCCACTTTCCTCCTCTGTAGTATGATTCTCATCTAAGGGATGGCTATTGGAAAGGGGTACCTCAGTAGCATCTTCAGAAGGGGGGCCTCCTGTTCCTGTCCCTAAGGGGCCTGACTGGGAGGCTTTCCTGAGAGCTTTCTGATCTTCATCAGCCTGTAAAAGCTCTCTGAGTTCAGCAGAAGTAGGATTCTTGGGCTGTTTAAGGCCCCTGATATTTGCCAACTGCCTGAGCTCATTTTGATTTAGGGTAGCAAAGATGGATGGTGCCCTCTGGGGGTCACTCTCAACAGAGATGGGTACAGTGGACCCCTCTGCCCCAGCCATTGCTCTTAAGTGTGGGTGGATGTGTTGCAATCTACCTACACTTGGGTTTACCTACTAAACCTATCTAGTAGTTGTAGTCAGGGTGTGCTACTCCCTTTGCTCTACAACAACTAAGTTCAGTAGAACTTATGTATATCTAATCTTGTTTTATATGTACCTATAGGTACCTATATGATCTTTCAATTGGTAACCAAGAGATTACAATGGTAAAACACAGCAAGCTCAAATCCAACCGCTGCTCACCAATGTGAGAAGTTGGCCTGGTATATGATGTTCACTAGTTAAAGTGACCACCTTGTACCATGCCAAGCAACCCTTATGGTGTGGTTGTAAGTCAACCTTTTCGGACTAGCTGCCCTAGTGGTAGCGTAGGCTAAGCAGTCTTTGAGGCTAAACTCGTGAAGCGTGTTAAGCCAGCTGTTTTACCAAATGCAACCCCCTTTTATACCAATGAAAGGACACCACACAGATATATATTCAAAATATATATGTATTTATTTCTCAAAGTAACCCCTAGTCTCTTTATGAGCACAGGAGCACAAATCGTCAAACAAGATTACAGTAGAATACACAGAAGTTGCACTTTATATGGATAGGCCCTGGTGGCCGCTCAAACCATATACTAAAATACTCAGCTGATTTCAAAAAGGCGTACGAGGCAACAGTATGGGGCGAACCCAGAGGCTTGTGATGTACGTACGGTCCGTACGAAAGGGAGTACGGGCCGTACTTTTAGCGCGGACTCACCGGAAGCTTGTAGTCTGCAAAGGGGGGGTTCGGGGCGGCCTGGTAGTCTTGTCCAAAGGCGTCCCATGCCGCGCTGAAGTCCCACAGGTCCCGGGGACGGCGAAGCTTCGTGGGGCGCTCGGGCGGGTCACAGGTCACCGCGAAGGGGGCAGAGGCAGGAGGGCAGCCCCGGGGTGATGTCGCAGCGCAGCGCGCTGTTAGCTTCGTCTGTAGGTCGTGAACCAGGGCACCACTCGGTCCTTACAGCGGTCTCTATAACCCGGCAGGGATCACAGGGACTCAGCACTCAGACTCGTAGATCTCCTCCTTGCGTTGCGAGCTACGGCTCGAGGGGGCAGTTGTTCACGGTGCTCGGGCTGTCAGGCCTTTACGTTGTTCGCAGCCACACCAGCAGCAGAAGTCGCGTTGCTCAGCGAGGTCAGGGGATGCATCAGTTCTCCAGGGTCAGCTTGTAGAATCACGTCCAGGCACTTCTCCTCTTCTGTCAGGAAGGTAGCGCCCACTGTTCCTGGGGCGCAGGTCAGGGGGCAAGTTCACACGCAAGCCCTTGGAGATTGTTTTCAGCACAAGTTGATTAAAAGTCTTTTCTGTAGTCTTTTCTTCCTCTCCTTCCAGCAGCAGGCACCCACTGCAGGCCAGTCTCTTAGGCAGAGAGACAGTATTCCTCCTTCAGCTTCTCCAGGTCCTTCTCCTTCAGGCAGAGGTTCGTCTTGGCGTCAACAGGATCTGATTTCTTAGGAGCCAGGCTCCTACTTTTATAGTGCGATTCTTTTGTTCTTTAGCGCCAGGGGGCCTGGGCCTGGCTCAGTCCAGTTTTTGAGCACTTTGTTGTGGTGACTCTGCTCTTTCCTTTCAGCAGCAGGGCAGAGACATCAGCCGCTCCACAGGGGGCGGAGCCGGCTTTGTGCTGTCAGAGCACAGGTCTATTCAGAGTCAAGGGTGGACTCCTCCCACCCATCCTGGTGTAATCTCTCTACCCACCACCTGGCAGCCAGCCTGTCTCTGGGGATTCCCCAACCCTGCTCCTACTGTTACTAGGCAGAACACACACACCCAGCGCAGAGGCGGACTGAATGGCCAGATCAGTAAATACTAACTTTCTAAAAGTAGTATTTACAAACGCAGGATATTAAAATAAACTTTACTAAAAGAAGTATTTTATTATTCTGAGTTCAGGCATACTAAACATGACTTTCTACCATGCTCTATGAGTCCACTGGGATTACAGGGTGTAGTAATTCCAGCAGCCCGTTCTGGCCTATGGAGAGCAGGTAGCCTTCAATAGTGAAAAACGAAAATGGATGTAATTCACTATTAACACATGCCACACACATCAGGGCATGTCCTACCTTATGCCTACAATGCACCCTGCCCTTGGGCCTACCAGAGGGGTGACTAATATGTAGTTAAGGGAAGGTTTAGGGACTGGCAAGTGGGTGCACTTGCGCAGTCAGCGCGACAGTACCAGACCGCGCGCAGGTTCTGCAGTGGCAGATCCTAGACACATTTTACTAGGCCGCTTCTGTGGGTGGCACGACCAGTGCTGCAAGCCCACTAGCGGCATTTGTATTTACAAGCCCTGGCACTCCTGGTGCACTCTACTAGGGGTTGACAGTAAACCAAATGAACCAATCATGGACACCAATCAATGTATACATTTTACCATAGGGAGAGCATATGCATCTTAGCACTGATCAGCAGTGGTAAGGTGCCCAGAGTCATAAATCAGCCAACAACAGGTCAGGAAAAATACAGGAGGAAGGCAAAAAGTTTAGGGATGACCCCACAAAAAGGGCCAGGTCCAACACAACCCCCTTCCAGCCAAAACGCAGGGTAGACCAATCACCACCGTGATGGTCTTCCCTGCTTGGGGCGATAGAACAAGGACCTGGCCCGCAACTGCAGGGGCAGACTCCAGTTCTATGCCAATCTGAACCTATTGGACTCCCTCTGTCCATACTCTCAGGGCCCACCAAGCCAATCCATGGGGAACCCTTCTCCTCACCTGTGGACACCACCTGTGCAGCACCTAACCTTAACTGGCCCACAGGTGTGTCCCAACAGACAGACAGCAAAATGCTACAGGGGCCACTGACAGTAGTCAGGGTTGGGGGGGCAGTAGCCCCAGGTGCTTGGCACCCTTTGTCCATTCTCCCCCTTGTCAGGTCAGGTATGACATCCTGGCACTGACCCACCAGCCCCAGGACTGTACCCGGCGGCTGGACCGAAGACTGGGGTGGCCTCTCCCACACCTGGTCCTCCTCCTTGGGGCTCTGTACCCTTTCACCTGGAGTGGTACCCCCTTCCAGAATTGCCAGGGCACCTGTGGCAGGTGTCCTGCGCAATTCGCCTACCTGTTCAGGGGTTCTATCCTGCAACTGGGCGTCCAGGTCCGGGGGGACACCCTGAACCTGGCCCTTCAACCTAGGGTCTAAACCCTTCAGTTGAGCCGGGGTCAGAGGCGAGGACTCCCTCCCTCTGCACCCCCTTCCAGATGGCTGTGCCTTCCCACCTGGAGTGGTACACCTAGAAGACAGACTGGTAGGGACACTGATTACAGATGTCCCTCCCTCCAGGTCAGACAACACCTGACCCTGGCTCTCCAGTCTAGGGTCTAAACCCTCAGGCTGCACCGGAGTCAGAGGCGAGGACTCCCTCCCTCTGCACCCCCTTCCAGAGTACTGCCCACTCCCAACTGGAGTGGTACCCCCAGAAGCAGCCTGGGTCAGGACACTGATTACAGTAGTCCCACCCTCCAGGTCAGACAACACCTGAACCTGGCTTCCCAACCCTGGGACCAACCCATGCGGTTGAACGCTCGCCTGGCGCACCAGGACTTCCCAGGGAGCACGCATGCCCCCCCTGAGGGTGACACATAACTCTTGTGTCTTGTGACAGTCTGCCTGGCACTGATCTCCCGACCCCTGTCCATCTGACAGTGCCTGAAGATCCCCCAGGACAGAAGTGGTGTCACCATGGTCCTTCACTGGTGACGCAGCCCTTCTGGCTGGCCCCTGACCCACTGGTTTTTCCACTGGGGACTCTTTCCCCCTCTCACCCCTCAATCTGGACTTCTGCACCCTCCCAACTGGAGCGGTACTGCCAGACACCAGAACTGAGGGAGGCCTGCTTACAGACACTCCCTGTTCACCAGCCACTAGGGGATCCACCTCGACGGGCGGCCCATCAGGACAGCCTAGGCTCCCTGCCTGGTGTTCTCTTAAAGAACCATCCAGGCTCTGAGACCGGGTTTCGGGCACCTGGGGGCCCGCAGCCCCACACTCACTCCTTCTCCACTGAGACAGGACGTGAGGCCCTACACCCCTCCCACTACCATGGGACCTAGCTGGGCTACTCTGCACCACTTCCACCACTCTGGGTTGGAAGATACCCGAGCCACTCCCCACGGGGTCACTCCCCAATGCCTCTCCAGACCCTCTGGAATCCACCAAAAGGTCTGCCTCCAATGTGAGTTCTCTGCGGTCAGAGAACTCACTCCCCAACAGGCGTTGACATAGCTCTGGAAAACAGGGACTTAAAATATGCTCTCCCACAATTGGATCACACAGCCCCCTAGCAGGGTTAACCAAACTAGCCTTCACCTTACCATCCAGTGCCTCACACACGTACTCCACACCACTCTCCTGAGACTGGCAAGACAGTATCTGACTGTCTCTGTCACACAACCCACACTCTTCTGGGCAGTCTTCACACTCACCTACCAGGACTTCAATGTTGGGGGAACCCCTCTCCCTGCGCCTTTCATCTAGAGCCAGTAGAGTGTCCCTCCCGCCACTAGGACCATGAACCCCTGCGCCAGTCACCCTATTCCCTTCAGGGATACTGCGCACTACTGGAGCTACCTCATGCCCTTGAACCTCCTGGTGTATATTAACCCCCTCCTTCAAGTCAGGCGCCACATCTCTGGGTGTGCGTACTACTCTTTCAGCACTAAAATATTCACTATTGCTGCCACCATCTGAGCTGGG